>NC_090362.1:10869637-11169637 GCF_035084215.1 Heptranchias perlo | reverse complement strand
GACTTTGATTTGGGCCGTTTCAGTGCCTTGGCAGGGGCAGAAACCTGATTAAAGAGGATCAAACATGGAGTTACAGGAAAGATAGGCACGGATTTTGGTGGGAGGGTGGTGACAATATGTTCAAGGACTTTGGAGATGAATGAATTTTCATTGAGCTCTGAATCTCAAACGCTAATGCGTCAATTAGAAAATGTATAACGTTTACAACAATCTAAGTTAGAAAAATTAAATATTATATCAGTTTCAATCACATGATGAGGGGATGTGACTCTTTTAGGGCCACAAATATCATACTTGCTCCTTCAGCTGGGCTGATCCAGGTTTGACACTCCTTCCAGTGGTGCCATTCTGTATTTGGTCAATAGATGGCAGTCACACTTCTGCAGGACCCACTGATCAATGAACACCATCCTCTTGTGGCCAGGCCAAGGATGACTGAAAATTATCTCACAAAAGAAAATAAGTTCAGTTGTGAATCTATAAAGGATTCAGATCTGTCATTCTATGTCACTAAAGCTGTAGGGCCCAAAAATTAATTAGCCACAGTGATCCCAGTGGCCTGCCTGGGGAGGGGTGTCATGATCCCCCAAAACATTTTGAGGTTGGTCAACACCTCTATTTCATTCCCAGGAAGCTGTCTCCAAGTTCAGCTTGCAAGTCTGATGGAGAAGATATGATTCCTGGCCTAGCCTTTGGACTAGGTAAGTTGGCATTTCCCAGTTCGGTCCCCTTCCTGCCAAGTCGGCCAAATCTTGTTCTGCCACTGAATGCACCATAAGATCATAGAGGTTTACTGCACATTGGAGGCTATCCAACCCATTGGGTTTATGCTAAGTCTTTGCTAGAGCAATCCAAAACTAATCCCACAGCCTCTGCTCTCCCCTTAGCCCTGCATGTTCTTCTGCTTCACATGTTTTCTACTCTTCTCTTAAAAGATGCAATGACCTCTGTCTCAACTACTCCCTGTGACAGAGCATCCCATCCTTTAACAGGTTGCTGCATAAAGATAGTGATATTTCAAAACTACAAGCTAAGGCCTCCTGAAGGATGGTCACTTTTTCTCCATATAAAATTATTTTTAAATACTACTCTGATACTTGTGAAGCTGCACCATGTAAACAAAGATTACCTTTGGATATCAGAGATTTATTAGCAGTATTTCAATGACTTGTATTGTGCTTTATTTTGTTTTATTTTCAGAGCATTAACACTGCAGCTGTCCTGCACTGTGACAAAGTCAAAACGACTACCCTTTTGCACACTGCAAGATCCCCCAAACAGCAAAGAGATATATGACTAGATAATTGGTTTTGGATTGATTGAGGAATATTGGCCAGGACACTGGGAAGAACTCCCCTGCTCTTCTTTGACTAGTGCTATGGGATCTTTTACGTCCACCTGGGAGGGCAGATGGGGCCTCAGTTTAACATCTCATCCAATAGTGCAGCACTCCCTCAGTACTGCCCCTCCGACAGTGCAGCACTCCCTCAGTACTGCCCCTCCGACAGTGCAGCACTCCCTCAGTACTGCCCCTCCGACAGTGCAGCACTCCCTCTACTGCCCCTCCGACAGTGCAGCACTCCCTCAGTTATGCCCCTCCTACAGTGCAGCACTCCCTCAGTACTGCCCCTCCGACAGTGCAGCACTCCCTCAGTACTGCCCCTCCGACAGTGCAGCACTCCCTCAGTACTGCCCCTCCGACGGTGCAGCACTCCCTCAGTACTGCCCCTCCGACAGTGCAGCACTCCCTCAGTACTGCCCCTCCGACGGTGCAGCACTCCCTCAGTACTGCCCCTCCGACAGTGCAGCACTCCCTCAGTACTGCCCCTCCGACAGTGCAGCACTCCCTCAGTACTGCCCCTCCGACAGTGCAGCACTCCCTCAGTTCTACACTAGGAGCGTCAGCCTAGTCTATGGGCTCAAATCTCTGCAGTGGGGCTTGAATCCAGAGGTGAGATTGCTACCTACTGAACCAAGGCTGACACCAGAAATTTCCAGAGACCTCATGTAAATCAAATCATACTGTGGGATCCAAAATAGGCCAGGGGCACCTCTAGATCCTGCCCCCATCTCCATCCATTCAACACAGCAAAAGTGGCACTTCTAACAGGTGGAACGTTTTATACAGGCTGACAACTAAATGTATCCATTAAATTGATTTTAAAATTGTGCAATTATGACACTGGCGATTTTTTAAAACATACGAAATTGACGGGCAGGTAAAGACCAGCTGGTCCATCCTGCCCCACACCACGGGGGCCGGAGCATCACGGCCTAACACCTCCTTCCCCCTCACATCCATCCCCGCAGCCATGTAAAACAACCCCCGAGTGAAGTTTTAGTCATCATTCTCCTATTAGAATAACTTTGAAGAAGCAGCGAAACGCCCTGTGTTGTTTCTCTCACTCTAGATGCCATCTTGAAGCCAAGCAAAGGAGCGCGCACAACCGACGGGTTACACGCAGGTGCAGGGCACGGGCACACGCGCGCCGCAGGGAAGCCGTTGGCGTTGGTGGAATTTGAATGGCCGATGAAGCGCGCGCGGAGGGGGCGGGGCGGCCGCTTGACTGACAGGGTGGGTGAAGCGGGCGGCTAAGTGGGAGTGCGCGCGCAGTCAGAGTGCGTCCGTCTGAGGGAGGTAGCGGTTGAGGTAAAGTGTGGGATAAGCGGCATCGCTGGCAGCAGTCGACCGTCCCCATAAAACAACCCCACACCTACATAGCAGTAGGCACAGGTAAGATCCAAATCCCAGAATTTTACCTGATCATTTAAATCCCAGTTTAAGTCTTTTTTTTGGTACTGCTCTTGTGGTCAGGTGCAGTCTTTTTATTTTAAAGTCATGTTTTCCTTGATTATCTCTTGTCTTCATGGAAACAGGTCAGTGATTTCTTAGGCCATTTAGTTTTGGTCTCTCGGGGATGTGCAGACTACACCACCAGGCATTGCAGCAGATTTTATTTTTATTATATACAATTATGTGTTTATACACTTTCAATGAAAAAATTACAATTTGGGTAAAATGGCATCTGAAGGTGGGAGTGTGGGGGTGGAATTAGAGCACAATTATTGATGATTAAAATCTAAACCCCGGTATCTTACTGTGCAGTTATTCAGAGGACGAAAGACTAGTTTTTTTATTGCTGTTAATTCTCTTCCAGTACTTCCCTCATTGTATTTACCTTTTTTTGTTGATTATCAAGTATTTAATTACTGATTTAATATAAATGAGTTTTACTTTATTAGTTAGAGAAAATAACAATAATTTAATTGCTAATGGTAACTCTGGCATTGTATTTAATTCTGGCACTGAAAGTATTAAAATGACTGATGGATTTTCATCCAGGCGTAAACTAGAGATTTTGCTGCAACACCGATTAAGACACTATTCAGTGGTCCTGGGTATAAAACCATTGACTGTTTCCTTGATGTCAACCTTCCAATTAATTGCATTTTATGATATGATCTTAAAATTCACAACTGGAGTAAATCTCATTAATGCAATTGCCTTGATATCTAAAATAAATTCAGAGCAAAATATGCAGTTTGGTTTAATCAAAATAAAATTATGGTGTATTTTTTTCTTCATTTGAGAAATTATGCTACAAGCACATGATTTTTAAATGAAATTGATGTTGGTAGTCTGGTGAAATGTGATGCCCTAGGTCTTCAGCAATAAATATAATCCTGTGTGTAAAAATATCACAGTGCCAAATCAGGTGGAAGCATTCAACCAGACAAACTTTACGGCCTCTGTTACAGTATGTTATGTATTAGCCACTTCCAGATTGTTGTATTTCCTGAATCATAATATCTGATCTCTTCTTAATCTGGCAACCTCTTCCATTTGATTAAATGGTTGTGACTGTACATATATTATTTATATGTATTTTCTACACTGTGGAATGTTTTGTGGTTTGTAGTATTGGGAAAATAGCTTTCAGGCAAAGGGTTTATTCGGGCTGCAAGGGCAGCAAAACACTGTGCCATCTGGGATGCAGATAAGCACTGATTAAACAAGTTCATATGGTGTACGTTGATTGTATTTAGCTTGTATTGCACCTGCTACTGTAAAATTGTGTGCAATATTTTGTAATTTTGTCTTTATTTTGTTAAAAAAACAGGCTATTCATTATAATGGAAGCATGTAAAATGGAGGAGTTTGTAAGCATAATAGCTTATACTGAATAGCTTTAATGGCTTAGTATCAATTTTATATATTCTATTTGTTAGAAATGGATGTGTGTATTAGCACATAGATGACATTAGTTATACAGATTGAAATCTGTTTTACTATTGGTGTACATAACCCTTCAATTTGCTTAATAAAAGGTACAATAAAATTTTTAAAGGGCAAAAAATCATTTTGTTAAGTGGTTAATAGCGTGGGTAGTATAGGAATATATTCTGCTTCATAAGAGATTCAAATTTGTACTGTAGTACCTTCATGTATATGTAAAGGTTAAGTATGTAGTATGATGACATTGAATATCACCAGTGGCTGGAAAACCTGGAGCATTTTTTGTGATCATGCTTGGCTCTGTAGGTCGTGAGTATCTCAGTGACCAAATGCATGCTATGCCATGAATGCTAGTGCTTGGGGGGATAACTAATTTGAGACCTAGTTAACTGAATGTGAGTGTGAAAAATGGCTAGTGAAAATAAAGAATAGAACAATTTGTCTCATTTCATAGTTTAAAAAAATACTAGAAATGCTTGTGATGTATTTACAATAATTCTGTCATTATCAATTAAATATTTTGGGTAAATGGCAAAAGTTAAAAATAGCTGCATTTTAATTGGTATGAAAGTAAAGTATTATGTAGCCATAAGATTCACCTTGAGTTTCATACTTGTGCTTCTAACATTTTATAGTGCTTTTCAGCTCTGATTTTTACGTCAGAGGCTTTACTAGTGGTGGTTCTGTCGAAATTTTGGCCCATGTAATTAAAATATTGTGATTTTTAAAGCAATGTTTTTATTAAAAGAAAGTAGCCCTCTCAAACATATTTCATTTGATTGACTCATGACAATCAGACATTTTTGGGACCATTGCATTAATCTCTGATGGAACTACCATTTTTAATTCTTGAACTGTGGGAGGGGAAGCTAGCTGACAGCACATTTCTTGTGGCTCTTCCCATCTGGTTTCTAAAATGGAGCAAACCTTTTACTGTGGTAAAATCTTTTGGATTATGATTTCTGAGTGGGGATAATAATTTTCTTGAGAAAAATCTTAAAAATAATATTGTCTGAGACTACAGAATAAAGAAAGCTCAATTAAAAACAAATCTTTACATGGAGATGGAAACAGGGTAATGTGGTGTCCAAATTTATAAAGGGTGACAAAATGGGCACAGACAACTGCAGACCCAGTAGTCTTTCTTCAATTCTATGTAAAATATAGTAATAGAATTAATTATCAGGTGTAAACTGAGGATTATCTGTATAAGAACAACCTAGTAAACAGCAGTCATTGTGGATTCAGAAAGGGAAGATCTTGCCTGACCAATCTCCTCTTTCTCTGAGGGATTGATGGAAAGCTCTACGACACGGTGTAGCTAGACTTCCAAAAGGCATTTGGCAAGGTTCTATATGAAAGGCTATTAGTTAAGCTCAAAACTGTAGGGAGCCAGGGTAAGGAAATTGGCTAAAGGTTAGGGAATGAGTTGTTAGAGGAGTTATGTCGGGGTGGGGAGTACTGAGTGGGGCGCTCCAGGCCTTAGTGTTGGGAGCACTGCTGTTTCTAATTTACATTAATGACTTGAATTCAGAAACTCAATACAAATTACGAATGTAATTGAATCGGATGAGGCAGCTCAGAAACTACAAAATGAGTTGGACAAAATATGTAACTGGCATATGGCAGATGACATTTAATGCAGACAAGTGTAAAGTACGGCTCATAGGAAAGAAAAATCTGATTTTAGTTTTGGACTCCCACACTGTCTCCTCCCCATCCTCCATTTACGACCAGGACATATGTATCCTAATATTTGCCATGCCTATGTAACCTGAATTTCCTCTGTGTCCATTTATGTGGACACGCTCTTGGTTAAGCCCACAACTTCCCTCTGTGCCTCTCTCAACATTCTCCGAAAGGGGCATTGAGTATCCCTCACCACTCTCTTCCAACCCCACTTCCTTCTGCATCCGCCCCTGGAAAAATCTCTTCCCCCAGGTCACTTACAATGACACTTACAAACTCCCAACTGTCTAGTCTTTGGCTGTCTGTTCGCCATAATACTTCTGCAGCTGTCGATCTGCTCCATCACTCCCTCACCTCTGCCATTGATGCACTTTCTCAAGTAAAACCCTTGCTTTCCCCAACCCTGATCGTTCCTTTTGATCGCCCTTCATCTTCGCTCCCTTAAGTCCAAGGGGTGCAGACTTGAATGTATATGGCACATAACTGGTTTAGCCATTCATTGCTAGATCTGGCTGGACCACATCAAGCACTATCGGGTCCTCCTCTGCCAAAACTGCTCACTACTCCAGGATTAGCCTGGGATGCAAAGATAACCCCTGGCTTCTTTTCTCCATTATCAAGCGTTTCCTTAAATCCCACTTTCCAGCCCCTATATCCTCACCTCCAACAACGTGCGAGGAGCTCATGGAATTCATTGTCACTAATATTGAGACCATCCATTCAGCTACCTTTGCTGCATCCCTCCCCTCCCTTTTCCCTTCAAGCCTAGCTTCCCCCAAGGTTCTCCCCTACCCTGGATCTTAACCTGTATCTTTCTCTAGTTTCTGTCTTATCTCCCCATATGCCCTCTCCAAGCTCATCTTGTCCATGAGACCCACCTCCTGTTCTCTTGACTATATTCCCACTAAACTGCTGACCACCCAACTTCCATGCTAGCTGACATTGTAAACGGTCCCTCTCCTCGGGTACTGTCTCCCTCCCTTTCAAATCTGATATCATCACCCCTCTACTCAAAAAAAAAAAAGCATTCTTGGACCCTTCGTCCTTGCAAACTACTGCCCCATCTCCAACCTCCTTTTCATCTCCAAAGTCCCTTTTAAAGTGTTGCTGCTTCTCAAATCCATGCCACAGCACTGAAATGGTGCTAATCGAAGTCATAGATGACATTCTCTGTGACTGTGACCATAGTGCTCTATCTCATCCTTCTTGACCTCTCAGTAGCCTTTGACACAATAGACCATGCCATCCTCCACCTATGCCTCCTCTGTTTTCCAGTTGAGTGGGACTGCCCTCACCTGGTTGCACTCTTGCCTATCAAGTCGTAGCTAGATAATTGTCTACAATGGCTTCCTTTCCTGCCCCCGCACCGTTACCTCTGGAGTCCCCCAAGGATCTTTCCTTGGCCACTTCCTATTTCTCATCTACTGATGCTGTGTTTTGGCGACATCATCTGAAGACATGATGTCTTCAAACATAATTTCCCCTCCATAACCAACGACCACTGAGGCCAGCTGTAGCACCCTACTGCTACTCGAGCTAGTACATGTCTAACCGTAACATTTCTACCATAAGATAATTACAAATAAAGGACATTCAGCACATCTTAGTTCATCCATCCAGCAAGACCCTAAAGTCCCCCAACTGAAGCATCCAATTGGTTCTGAAATGACTTCATGGTTTATGCCTCCACTACTCTATTTGGGAGTCCGTTCCAGGAATTAATTGTTTGTGCTAAAAAGAACTTCCTTACATCTAGTTTGAACCTGTGTACCTTTGTCCTACTCCAACAATTTGGTTAAAAGTAATTTTTTGGATTTACCTTTCCCACACCATTTATTCTCTTGATCACCACTCAGACATCTCCTTTCAAGTTTGTCCAGTCTTTCCTCATAATAGTACCCCTGACTCTAGGGATCAGCCTTGTGAGTCTTCTCTGCACTGCTTTCAATGCTTGAATGTCTGTGACCAGAACTGGACGCAGTACTCAAGGTATGGTCTGACTAGGGTGGTATATAGTTTGATCATGATTTCCCCTGACTCATACTCTACCATTTTGGCTATATAGTTTAACAATTTATTTGTTTTATTGATTGCTGCTCTGCATTGGTTGGATACGATGGGCATGAATGCACTAAATCTCCTAGGTCTCTTTCAACTTCATGCAGTACGTCTGTCAACAAGAACAATGTGCATTTCTTTGGGTCTTTACTATAGAAAAACGTGCCATGGCATTTCACAGAGGCGTAATCAGACAAAAGAAGGAGATAGTAGGAAGAGTGACCAAAAGCTTGGTCAAAGAGATAGGTTTTAAGGAGTGTCTTGAAGGAGGACAGAGAAGTAGAGAGCTGGAGGAAGGGAATTTCAGAGCTTGGGGCCTAGATGGCTGAAGGCACAGCTGCCAATGATGGGGTGAAGGAAATGGAGGATGCACAAAAGGCTAGAGCTGGAGGAATGCAGAGTTTTTGTAGGGCTGGAAGAGGTTACAGAGCTATGGAGGGGCGAGGTCATGGAGGCATTTGAACATGAGCATGAGAATTTTAAAATCGAGACATTGGCGGACTGGGAACCAATGTAGGTCAGCGAGCACAGCGGTGGTGGGTGAGAGGGACTTGGTGCAAGTTAGGATATGGGCAGCAGAGTTTTGGATGAGCTTAAGTTTATGGAGGGTGGAAGATGGGAGATCAGCCAGGAGACCCATTGGAATAGTCCAGTCTGAAGGCAACGAGGCTTAAATTTGGCAGCAGATGAGCTGAGGGAGGGGAGGAGATCGGTGGTCTTTGTGATGAAGAGGATATGGGATTGGAAACTCAGCTCGGTATAGTGCACCAAGGTTGCAAACAGTCCGGTTCAGCCTGAGACCATGGCCAGGGAGGGGGATGGAATCGGTGGCTAGGGAACAGAGTTTGTAGTGGGGGCTGAAGCAAAATCTTTGGTCTTCACAATCTTTAATTGGAGGAAATTGTAGCTCATCCAGGACTGGATGTTGGACAAGCAGATTGACAACACAGAGGCAGTGGAGGGGTAGAGCGAGGTGGTGGTGAGGTATAGATATAGGTTTAAGTTGGCAGATTTGAGAATGTGAAAAAAGCACAAGGATAGGTAAGTGTTGTATCAGCAAGGCCGGATTTAGACTCAAATTGTATAGCTTCCTTCCTTGTATCAGAAAAAGGTGGAAATACTTTGCAGGTCGGGCAGCATCTGTGGGGAAACCGAAGTCAGTCAGTCGCTATTTCAGTTCTAAGATCCTTCCTCCAGGGATTTAGACCTGAAACATCAACTGACTGACTGCTGAGTATTTCCAGGTTTTTGTGTTTTTCTTTTCAGATTTCCAGCATCTGCAGTATTTTTCTTTTTGTTCTTTGTATTAAAAAAAACCCCAATATAAATGAGATTTAAATATTTTTTGCCATTTTTATAAATGTTGATATCTCTTCTCTGCAGGAGCTGTCTGTCTAAGCAGCTTCAGAAGATCAGCAAGCTCATATAATTGTCATCCAGTGACTAGTACACTGTAAAAACGGAAGAATTTAATTCAACACTATCTATATTTATGCATACAATGTAGTGACTTCGTAGGGTACACATTGTATTCAGAGTTGGGACACAGAATGATTTTCAGTCTCACCAGTGCATGATTTCATGGAATTATTTCTTTTTGTTTAATTTCATTTTGAAGTTCTCGGGCAATTTAAAAGGTATGAATTTAAGATTGTGGTAATTAGAATTTTTTTCAGTTTAGAATGTGTTGTCAAGTTTGTGTCAAATGTCTGTTGCTCGCTTTGTAAAATGGGTGTGTCAAGATGCTTCCTCCACTGGGGAATCTTTATTGTTCTTAAGTACCGTGTGAATTCCTCAAGATATTACTATACCTAGTTAACCTCGAGTTTTGTTGCAATAACTGTATTGCATTTAAAAACTTTGACCACGTTAAGTGGCTTGGGATGTTTTACTACATTAAAGGCTATATAAATGCAAGTTGTTGTAAGTGTGCTCACTGTTTATTTTGCAAGTTGACTTAAAGTTGATCAACAGTGATGGATAACATACGTTGCTTCAGTTAAGGACAAAACAAAATAAAATATACAATATGTTAAATTTATTTTGAATGTTATGTACTCCTTATTTGGGCATCACCATTCTGTGACACACGGTCATGCCTGCAATGGCATGCTTCTACCAATAGATGTGGCTTCAGAAGCTGTAGATCCCCACGTATACCTACAGCAGAACTATTCAGACAGCCTTAGAGTTCCACAACACTTCCTGGATAATAGTAAGTTTAGAACAACCTTTTTTTATTAGTTCTCAGGATGTGAGTGATGCTGGTAATGTCATAATTAACGTCTATGCCTTGTTGCCCTGAGGTGGTGGTAGCGGGCCTTCTCCTTGAAGCACTGCAGTCCTTGTGGTGATGGTGCTTCCACAGTGGTTTTAGATAGGGAATTCCAGGATTCTGACCCTGTTTGGCAATGAAGTGATGTATAGTCAAATTAAGATGGTGTGTGACTTGGAGGGAACTTGGAAGCGATGGTGTTGCCATGATATTGCTGCTCTTGTTCTTTTCATTGGTAGAAGTTGCAGGAGAGGGAGATGCTATCGAAGTAACCTTGGTGAGTTGCTTCACCATTTTCTACTGCCCTTGCTTCAGTTTCTCCATTTTGTTTAAATAAACAATTTATGAAACTTTTCTGAGTGTTTTTTCCTCTGTCATCGATTCTGCAGACTGTTTGTGCCACTTCTCCCGCCCTATGGGATGTTCGAATGCCTGCTAAATTTTCCTTCCTCTGTTGGCTGTTCTGGGGCTTTTCTGGTTGGTTACAGTTTTCAAATACACTCTGAGGAAAATTCCATTGCCCTGACAAAAATAAGAATAAATAAGACTTGCATTTATATAGCACCTTTTACAACTTCAGGATGTCCCAAAGCTCTTTACAGCCAATGAAGTACTTTTGAAGTGCAGTCACTGTTGTAATGTAGGAAACGAGGCAGCCAATTTGCGCATAGCAAGGTGATAATGACCAAATAATCTGTTTTAGTGATCTTTGTTGAGGGATAAATATTGACCAGGACTCCCCATCTCTTCGAAATAGTGCTATGGGGTCTTTTACGTCCACTTGAGATGGCAGATAGAGCCTTGGTTCAGCGTCTCATCCGAAAGATGGCACCTTCGGTGGAGCACTCCCTCAGTACTGCACTAAATTGTCAGCCTAGATTATGGGTTCAAGGCTCTGGAGTGGGACTTAAACCCACAACCTTCTCACTCATAGTGTCTGCTACCACTGAGCCAAAGCTGACACCATTGCTTCAATGCAATTCCGCGGGCGATCCACTTGTATTCCAGACTTCTGACCTGGACATCAACTCAACAAATGACTTTAGCAAAAGAAAATTTAACATTTCATGAAATTGTTTGATGTTTGTTCTATTTGTCCCAGATATATTTAACTATGACATTTTTTGTCAGTATTGTAGTATCTGTCTCAGGTAGGCACAATTTTCCATATTACAGCAATTGTGATGGTTCAGGTGGATGCCAAAGATCCCCTGGTACTATGGTAGCCAGAATACTGGGAGAACTCCCTGACATTCCTTCCTCAACTACCACCACCAAAAAAACAAATTAACTGGTCATTCATCTTTTTTTGCTGTTTGTATGACCTTGCTGTGTCCAAATTGACCAGTATGTTTACCTACATAACAGTGACTTTGCTTAAAAAGGAATTAATGGGCTGTGACTTTCAGAAGACACAATAAGGCTTTACATAATTGCAAGTTCCTTTTTTTTCCTTCCTCCCTTCCTTAAATCATTAAAAAAAATGAAAACCTATTACTTCTTAATGAATATCATTCAGAAAATCCCAGGTTTGATTCTTGGTCTGTGCCAAGTTAGCTGATCTGTCAGGGTGGCAGTAAGGCCATAACAATTGGCTTCAGTGCCCTTTTGCCAGGATTCCCACTTCTTGATCTCTATACGGTGACCCCTGGTGGAAAGTGTACAGTTGTGGTTGTCAGATGATTGGAGTTGGCTGTGATGTTCTCCATAGTCAAAGTCACTACCTTGGGCTCACGTGAAGAATGGCCACTTGGAAGTGAATACTATTAAAATAACATGATTACTAATCCAGATTTACAATAATGGTCCTAACACATTAGTACCTAGTAGCTTTGTCCTTGAATAGAGGTTGATTTGGGACAGGCCCATTATACCTCATAAAGTAGACTATTCTGATTGGCAGTTGATGTAATTTAAAACTTGGCTCAAAATCCCTGTAGGGACTAGTAAAGACCTGTTCAAACCAAATAGTCTGTAGTGATTTGAACTGCTATCAGTAGGAATGTGGAGCAGGTTATCCTCAAGTGACGCTCCTCAACAAACTGAAAATATGTCGCAAAAAATAATAAATATCTCAGAATCCCATGCAAGTATTCAACATCTGTGCTCAGAAGCATTCTGAATAAATTTAAATCTCTTGAACAACAGTACTGCAAGAAGAAATAGCTACACTTTATCTTTTTTTTCCACGTGCTCTTTTTTTAAAAAAAAGCCTGCATAAAAAAAGCCTACAGAGCCTGACAAGTGCACGTTAACAGGGAAAAAACAGTTCATGTTTCCTCTTGATTCATAGTGTGGACTCTCACAGTTTGCAGAAGCTGTCGATGTACAGAATTCATAGTGAAGTCCATGGGAAGCACAGCAAGGCACCAGTTTTATTAACATCTCAGATTAAAGAATTGAGTTTTAACAGTGTTAAAATATACACTGCCAAGCGTAATGTGTTACATACAGTTCTGCAGAGATTTAATATGCAGTATCCTCAGTGTTGATAAGCACTGGTGGTGCAGGAAAGAATTATATATTTTTGGTCACCTGTCCTAATGTCTCCTTCTTTGGCTTGGTGTCAATTTTTGTCTGATTATGCTCCTGTGAAGCGCCTCGGGATTTTTTACTACATTAAAGCTGCTATATAAATGTACGTTGTTGTCTTACATCGAACAAGATCCATTTGTGTTCCTCTGATCTGTCAGTGGATGGCAAACAACAGTACAGTTCGGTGAATAACATGAGAAGAAATCAGTTCCAGCTAATTTTGTGGGTGGTACTATATGTGTAGAAATTGATTAATATTCATGCATGTAGTTAATTTTGTTTTTGTTAGATTATTACTGATACCAAAGTACAAAAATAAAATTCTGTAACCATTTGTCTAATCTTGCACATATTTGAATAAAAAATTGGTGATACTTATGCAGAACTATTGAATGACCCTTGGGCAGCCAGCTGATTTACAGCACTGTCAGCTCGACAGCTCAAAAAGTAACAACATCAGTCGTACTTACTCATTTTTTAAGTGCAGTTCTAATTATAAGCACCCATGTGCATTGGTGTTGCAGATTACCATCAGACAGTGGAGAGATTAGTACTGTGCTGTATTATGTGATTCCGTACTACCTTCTTCATTGTAAAATAAGATTAAGTGGCACGAATGCAGATAAACCAGTTCTGTCAGAAAAAGAAACATAGCTGATTCTGCTGTTCTTCTGTTTTTCTTTACTGTAGTCAATGAACTCAAATGAATGACTGAACTGACCTGTTCTTTATTTCTTACCGTGTACTTAATCTTCAGTATCATAGTGTAAAATAACCCTGCTGATGCTTAACTCTAATTTTCAAGCAAGGAGCGATGGGAGAGGAGGGCAACCTGCCAGGGTTGCTGTTCCTGGAATCTTATCATTAGGAACAGAGTGGCTGAGCACTTGAACATGTAGCAGCTGATCAAAGAGAGGTTTGCATGGATTTGTAAAAGGTAGGTCATATCTGACCAATCTAGTTGAATTTTTTGAGGTCACTAACATGGTGGACAGGGGAGTGTCTATGGATGTTGTCTGTATGGACTTCTAGAAGGCATTTGATAAAGTTCTGCACAAGAGATTATTAGCAAAAATAAAAGTGCATGGAATTGGAGGTACCCTGGTGACATGGGTTGGTAATTGGTTGGCAGGTAGGAGACAGACAGTAGGGTTAAAGGGTTCGTTCTCTGATTGGCAGGATGTGACAAGTGGTCCTCTCCAGGTATCTGTACTGGGGCCTCAGCTTTTCACCATATATATCAATGACTTGGTTGAAAAAATTGTATATCCAAGTTTGAAGATGACATTAAGTTGAGAGGCACAGTTAGTTGTGTAGATGGCAGTAGGAATTTACAAAGGGACATAAATGGATTAATTGATTGGGAAAAACTGTGGCAGATGGAGTTTAATGTGGGGAAGTGTGAGATCATCCACTTTGGATCTAAGAAAGCCAAATTGGAATATTTTCTTAATGATGAGAGACTAGGAATTGTGGAGGAGCAAAGAGATTTGGGTGTCCATGTACACAAATCACTAAAAGCTAGTTCACAGGTGCAAAAAGCAATCAAAAAGGCGAATGGAATGTTGGCCTTTATCTCAAGGGGGCTGGAATACAAAGGGGAGGAAGTTATTCTTCAGATATACAGAGCCTTGGTCAGACCCCATCTGAAGTACTGCATTCAGTTTTGGACACTGCACCTCAGGAAGGATGTAGTCGCCTTGGAGGGGGTATAGTGCAGATTCACCAGAATGATACCAGGGCTTAAAGGGTTAAATTATGAGGACAGGTTGCATAACGTTGGCTTTTATTCCCTTGAGTTCAAAAGGTTATGGGGTAATCTAATCAAGGGGTTTAAAATGATAAAATGGTTCAATAGGGTAGATACAGAGCTCGTATTTCCTCTGGTGGAGGAATCCAGAATGAGGAAGAACAATCTTAAAATTAGAGCTAGGCCATTCAGGGCATTCCACAGCCTCACAACCCTTTGTATAAAAACAGAAAATGCTGGAGAAGCTTAGCAAGTGAGGCAGTATCTGTGGAGAAAGAAACAGAGTAAATGTTCCAGGTCGAAGACCTTTCGTCAAAACAGATCTCAACATCCTTCCTGTAGTGCGAATTCTAAAACTGCACATGGTATTCCAAGATACAACAAAGGCTATCGGCCCTGACAACATTCCAGCTGTAGTGTTAAAGACTTATGCTCCAGAACAAGCCGCGCCTCGAGCCAAACTACAGCTACAACACTGGCATCTACCTGACAATGTGGAAAATTGCCCAGGTATCTCCTGTCCACAAAAAGCAGGACAAATCCAATCCGGCCAATTACCGCCCCATCAGTCTACGCTCAATCATCAGCAAAGTGATGGAAGGTGTCGTCAACAGTGCTATCAAGCGGCACTTACTCACCAATAACTTAGGGTACGGTAGCATAGTGGTTATGTTACTGGGCTAGTAATCCAGAGGCCTGGACTAAAATCCAGAGTCATGAGTTCAAATCCCGCCACGGCAGCTGGCGAATTTAAATTCAATTAGTTAAATAAAAAAATCTGGAATTAAAAATACTAGTATCAGTAATGATGGCCATGAAACTACCGGATTGTCGTAAAAACCCATCTGGTTCACTAATGTCCTTTAGGGAAGGAAGCCTGCCGCCCTTACCCAGTCTGGCCTATATGTGACTCCAGACCCACAGCAATGTGGTTGATTCTTAATTGCCCTCTGAAATGGCCTAGCAAGCCACTCAGTTGTAAAAATCTCGCTCAAGAAGGCGGCTCACCACCACCTTCTCAAGGGCAATTAGGGATGGGCAATAAATGCCGGCCGGCCGACCTGCTCACCGATGCTCAGATTGGGTTCCGCCAGGACCACTCGGCTCCAGACCTCATTACAGCCTTGGTCCAAACATGGACAAAAGAGCTGAATTCCAGAGGTGAGGTGAGAGTGACTGCCCTTGACATCAAGGCAGCATTTGACCAAGTGTGGCACCAAGGAGCCCGAGTAAAATTGAAGTCAATGGGAATCAGGGGGAAAACTGTTCAGACCTAGCACAAAGGAAGATGATAGTGGTTGTTGCAGGCCAATCATCTCAGCTCCAGGACATTGCTGCAGGAGTTCCTCAGGGCAGTGTCCTAGGCCCAACCATCTTCAGCTGCTTCATCAATGACCTTCCCTCCATCGTAAGGTCAGAAACGGGGATGTTTGCTGATGACTGCACAGTGTTCAGTTCCATTCGCAACCCCTCAAATAATGAAGCAGTCCGAGCCCACGTGCAGCAAGACCTGGACAACATCCAGGCTTGGGCTGATAAGTGGCAAGTAACATTCGCGCCAGGCAATGACCATCTCCAACAAGAGAGAGTCTAACCACCTCCCCTTGACATTCAACGGCATTACCATCGCCGAATTCCCCCACCATCAACATCCTGGGGGTCACCATTGACCAGAAACTTAGCTGGACCAGCCATATAAATACTGTGGTGCAAGAGCAGGTCAGAGGCTGGGTATTCTGCGGCCAGTGACTCACCTCCTGACTCCCCAAAGCCTTTCCACCATCTACAAGGCACAAGTCAGGAGTGTAATGGAATACTCTCCACTTGCCTGGATGAGTGCAGCTCCAACAACACTCAAGAAGCTCGACACCATCCAGGACAAAGCAGCCCGCTTGATTGGCACCCCATCCACCACCCTAAGCATTCACTCCCTTCACCACCAGCGCACAGTGGCTGCAGTGTGTACCATCCACAGGATGCACTGCAGCAACTCGCCAAGGCTTCTTCGACAGCACCTCCCAAACCCGCGACCTCTACCACCTAGAAGGATAAGAGCAGCAGGCACATGGGAACAACACCACCTGCACGTTCCCCTCCAAGTCACACACCATCCCGACTTGGAAATATATCGCAGTTCTTTCATCGTTGCTGGGTCAAAATCCTGGCACTCCCTTCCTAACAGCACTGTGTGAGAACCTTCACCACACGGACCGCAGCGGGTCAAGAAGGCGGCTCACCACCACCTTCTCAAGGGCAATTAGGGATGAGCAATAAATGCTGACCTTGCCAGTGACGTCCACATCCCATGAATGAATTAAAAAATGACAGTGGTCTTGCTAAGGTTTTATATAGATTCATCATTATATCTTGTCTTTTATGTTCTATACCTCTTGCCATAAAGCCCATGATTCCATCAGCTTTCTTTATGGTCTCATCCACTTGAGGTGCTGCTTTTAATATTGTCTTGTGAACTTCCAAATCTTTCTGTTCTTGCAAATCACTCAGCCTTCCTCTATTCAATGTATAATTATAACGTTCATTTTTTTAATCAAAATGTACCACCTCACATTTACTACGTTAAAGGCACTATATAAATGCAAGTTATTGTTGTTGAATTCCATCTACCACTTTTTTCCCCATTCCACCATGTTATCCATATCCCTTTGCAGCTTCATTTGGTCCTCAGAATTATTTACTATGCCTCCTATCCAACTTGTTACCCTCCCCCTAATTCCATGCCTCTTAATCTTCTCCAGTAGTCTTCTTTGTGGAATCTTGTTGAGGGCTTTCTGAAAGTCCATGTACACCACATTTAGTGTATTATTCCCCCATCCACCGTATCGGTCATCTTCTCAAGGAACTCAGTTTTGTCAAGCATGATCTTCCTTTCTGAAATCCGTGTTTGTTGCTTCGAATTTTTTTCATGTAGATATTTAGTAATTTCATCTTTAATTAAAGATTCCAAAAATTTGCCTGTCAAACTAACTGACCTGTAATCACCTGGGTTAGCTTTGTCTCCCTATTTGAGAATGGGTATTACGTTGGCCACTCTCCAGTCCTCTGGCACATGTCTACTCTCAATAGAATCCTGAAATATAATTTCTAGTGTCTCTGCTATTTCTTCCCCCATTTTCCTCATGATCCCTGGATGTATCCTGTTAGGTCCTGGCACTTTGTTCTTCTTTAGCTTAATATTTCTTTAATGCTTTCCTTTTATTTATTATATCTCTCATCTCACTTTTTCCTTCTCTTTCATAAACACTGATGCAAAGTACTTGTTAAGTATCCTTGCCAATTTCTGCTTATCCTTTACTAACTCACTGACCTCTCCTCTCCGAGGTCCTACCTCATATTTAACAATTTTTTTTGCTAATATATTTGTAAAGTACTTTGCTGTTCTTCTTATTAATATTTTTTGAGATTCTTTCTTCATACCTCTTGCTTTCCTTATCCCTTTCTTAACCTCTTATTTGCTTGTCAGTCTTTTTATCACTTTTATCATGCCTATAGGCCTTCAAGTTTAAGAATGCCATAGATAATAGAAGTTTAAAAACAAATTGTATTTATCCATGGCATTCTAAAACTTGAAGTAGTGTCTTTTATTAATGGTACATATTTATTCTGCAATTTTGCAATCTTTTAAAAATATCCCACTGTTGAGCTACAGCCCTGTGTGCCAATTTCTCTTTCCACCTTACTTCAGTTAGCTCACACCTCATCTTTCTAAAATCGTACCTTTGATATCTGGTGCCCTTGTTTTGGTACTAACCTTTTCCCTTTCTATTTGAAGTTTAAAGCTTATATTATGGTCACTACTTCAAGGTGCTCACCCACATTTAACTCATCCATCTGATCTATTTGCTATTTGTAGCTAGGTCTAGCAATTCCTCTCCTCTTGTAGGCATACAAGCATTCTGCTCAAAGAAAGAATCCTGCACACATTTTAGGAATTCCATTCCCTTTTCTCCATTTACTCCTGTCCCAATCAATGAGTGGATAAATTGAAATTTCCTAGAGCAGTAGTTTTGTTCCTACTGATCTGTCCACAGATTTCTTCTTCCATTTCCCTTCCCCAATTAGGTAGTAACAATACCTTTTTTATCTTTGATTTCTTACCAGATGGGAATATACTTCCCAGTAAAGCACAGTAATATAAATGTCCATAGCAATGATAAAATGTGTTTTAATTAAAACATTTTTATAATGTAAAAGTACTGAAAGTTTGCCAGAGGATTACAGTTATTTATCCAATCATGAGATTTATCTGATGAGCAAACTGTTTAAGTTTCAGTCTTGTCATTCATGACACCATCTGCACCTCCTGGTTGCATTGCTGATTTGTAATCCACTGCCAGACATCCAGTATCCTTTACATATTGTGAAATTAGCTGTGTTGGTCATTCAACGGCATTACCATCGCCGAATCCCCCACCATCAACATCCTGGGGGGTCACCATTGACCAGAAACTTAACTGGACCAGCCATATAAATACCGTGGCTACGAGAGCAGGTCAGAGGCTGGGTATTCTGCGGCGAGTGACTCACCTCCTGACTCCCCAAAGCCTTTCCACCATCTACAAGGCACAAGTTAGGAGTGTGATGGAATACTCTCCACTTGCCTGGATGAGTGCAGCTCCAACAACACTCAAGAAGCTCGACACCATCCAAGATAAAGCAGCCCGCTTGATTGGCACCCCATCCACCACCCTAAACATTCACTCCCTTCACCACCGGCGCACTGTGGCTGCAGTGTGCACCATCCACAGGATGCACTGCAGCAACTCGCCAAGGCTTCTTCGACACCACCTCCCAAACCCGCGACCTCTACCACCTAGAAGGACAAGGGCAGCAGGCGCATGGGAACAACACCACCTGCACGTTCCCCTCCAAGTCACACGCCATCCCGACTTGGAAATATATCGCCGTTCCTTCATTGTCGCTGGGTCAAAATCCTGGAACTCCCTTCCTAACAGCACTGTGGGAGAACCATCACCACACGGACTGCAGCGGTTCAAGAAGGCGGCTCACCACCACCTTCTCGAGGGCAATTAGGGATGGGCAATAAATGCCGGCCTTGCCAGCGACGCCCACATCCCGTGAACGAATAATAAAAAAATAACCCCGTGTAACCCAATGAACTCTGGCTTCAGGCTTGTCAGAGAGGGATAGGCCAGAAAAGAACTCTTTGGACACATTTCAAACACGCACAAGACAATTATAAAGGTAAACTTAATCAGTTTCTTATGAAGTTTGTAATTTTTTTTGTTTTTGCAAATTCCTCAGTTTCGAGAAAGCAAGATTGCAGCTGAAGGGCTTTCCAAAAAGTATTTGGAACAGTTTCATTGGTTGTCCTTCTGCTCCTTGCTTTTGCTAACTGTTTGCTGACTGCCTGTTTTTGAGTCGTAATTTCTGAACTTTGTCTTCAGTAGTTTTCATTCCCAATTGCTATTTGCACCTTTGTACAATCCAGATCTCAGTTGCTGTTTTATGAGTATGAAATTTGAGCCAATCAGGTACAAGTGTGACACACACATCTGTTGTATACAAGTGTGATCGGTAAAATGTGCTAAATGCAAAACTTTAAGATATGCTAGCAAATCTGCTGTTGCCTTGCTCACTGTGACTAAAAAAAAGAAAAAAAACCGTGCATTTATATAGCACCTTTCACGACCTCAGGACGTCTCAAAGCACTTTACAGCCAATGGAGTACTTTTTTTAATGTATTGTAAACAATTTTACAACACCAAGTTATAGTCCAGCAATTTTATTTTAAATTCACAAGCTTTCGGAGGCTACCTCCTTCCTCAGGTGAACGATGTGGATGTAGTCACTGTTGTAATGTGAGAAATGTGACAGCCAATTCTGGAAGCAACAAATGTGCCCAAAATGTTGCATTCGGAAACTCAAGAACTGGGTAAAGCGGACAAAAACACATACAATTCAATGAAAAATCTTCGAAACAGTTTTTCTGATATCAAGCTGCTTTATTCCACAGTAGGTGAGTATTTGTGTTTCCGGGTTTCCCACGCATCAGGCAGCCAGATTGATAGGTTGGCTGCTTGTCAGAAGGGAAAAGAGAGGTGTGGGGACGTGGACGATATCCGGGGGGGAGGGCTCCAGCATCAGGATCGGGGGTGGGGGGGGGGAAACGCTAGCCAAAATCGGGATTGGGGTGGGGGGGGTCCAGCATCGGAATCGGGGGGGGGGGGCGGGGCCGGGGCCGGCCAGTCGCGGTGCCAGGTGAACTTGTTGGGCCTGGAAGAAGCACTCCTGCATCTGGAAATACGACTGAACTGAAGATATTGTGAAGAGCTGCAGTAATTAGAATCATAGAAAGGTTACAGCTTGGAAGGAGGCCATTCGGCCCATCGAGTCTGCATCGGCCCAATGCAAGAGCAATCCGGCTAGTCCCACTCCCCCGCCCTATCCCCGTAGCCCTGCAAATATTTTCCTTTCAGGTACTTATCCAGTTCCCTTTTGAAGGCCATGATTGAATCTGCCTCCACCACCCCCTCGGGTAGTGCATTCCAGAATTCTGTCTGGTCCAGGCAACTTCTTGCACCTCCGATCAGAAGAGTCTTTTCCTTAATAGCAATAATAAGTAACTTTCTCTGAAGAAGCCCCATATCCTTTTCTAGCACCCCAATAATCAATATCATTTTTTGTTAGCAGGGTGGATGGCAAGTGGAAAGTAGTCTCCTGTATAAAAAAGGGGAAAAAAAAACTGCAGGTGTTGAAAATTTGAAAAGCAGTTAATGCTGGAAACACTCAGTTGGTCAGTCAGCATCTGTGGGGAGAACAAAGGAATTAATGTTTAAGGTGTTGGCACTTTGTCACAACTGTAAGAAATAAATCTTGTAGAGAGTAACTGGAAGAAATAAATCTTGTAAAGAGTAACTTTAGTAAACTGTTGAAGGCTTTTCTGGTAATAAGGTAATAAGCACAAAATAATCCCTTCACAAATTTTTCTAGGCGTTTTTGAATAAATGTAGGACTATCACTCCTTTGGATATGCTATACCTTCTCTGATATAGATCAATAATTGGAGATATGAATTTTCAGAAGGTATTCAATAAATTGTCTCACAAGGCTTATTGAAAAAGTTTGGAGTATGATATTGTTAGAGGAGGGGTTCTTATAATTTACTCCTCAAATCAATAAGTAAACATTGAATATCAGGTATCACAGATTTATTAAGCATATAGCACTTGTAATAGTACTTAAACATACCCTTAACATACAGTACTTACAACTAGACCAGCTGGTTTAGTTGAGGGATTGAAACACGCCTACAAGCTGATCAAACCTTAATCGAATCCAAATACTCATTACAAACACCTGATTTTTTAAAAATACTTTTCTCTTACTCCCTCCATGTGACAATCCACACAATTCTGCATTACATAATAAAGTTAAAATACAACTCCATAGAAGAAAAAATTAATTGACTTATCCCTTATCAATAACTTCAGTTTTCCTTGCTTAATAAGCTACTTTTTTCCATAGGCTGGTACAACTCCCTTAATTTGTTATTTTATCGATCGTTTCACTCATGTCGCATGTAATTGCTATTCCACCAAGTGAAACTTTTAATGATAAGTCTGTCTTTGATTCGGTACCATTCCGTATCCGTCAATGCCCTGATTCTATAGAAACCACAATTAGACAGAATGGTGTATACCCAGATGTTATCTTTTGCAGAACTAACTTTTTCCACACTGTTATCAAATGATTCAATGGCAATCTTTATTTAAGTCTCTTATTGCTTCATCCTGAAACTGACCATTGCTACAGGGTCAGCCCTGGCACACCAGCCAAGTGGAACTTTAAACTGACTTAAATGTTCCTGTTTAACAAGCAAAGGTTAAAGGTTAACATTATTGCAATGTAACGAGAAGTCAATAGTAGTATAACGTCAGTAGACTTCAGAACAATCTGATTAATCCTTTCCTTACAGTACAAGACGAAATGTAGCACCATGAATAGAAAGTTGGCTGATGGACAAGAAGCAAAGTGTTGTGTTCAAATTGGTGAAAGGTTGGAAGTGAGTACCCCAGGGGTCAGTGCTGTGTCCACTTGGGATACCAGGACTATTTCCACTGGAAGGAGTGAAGACTAAGAGAAGATTTACTATATGTTTTTAAAGTTATGAAGGGTTTTGATAGTGAATAGGTTGGGGTGGTGAGGGATCATCCATTTAAAATTGTCACTGAGAGTGAGAAGAACGGTTAAGGGAAATTTCTTTATACAAAAGACTTTTAGAGCATGGAGTGCTTTGCCATGGAGATTGGCTGAATTGGAGAGCATTGCACCTTTTTAAGAGAAAATTGTATAAATATTTGAAGCAGAGGAAGATACACAGTTATGGGGAGAGAGCAGGGGCAATGGAATTAATTTTAGATTGCTTTAGTAAAGAGCAGGCACAGACTGAATGGGCTGAATAGTTTCCTTTTGTGTTGTAAACTGGTGAAAAGGCTTCCTGTGTTTTTTTGAAAACAAATCTCGTTCCACGAATATAACAATATAAATAGCTACTGATTACAGTTTTCAGAATATAAGGATAAACTAACTAGTTATAGAAATTATCTTGACTTTTGCATCAAAGAAGATCAGTGTGGAGAGTAATCATGTTTATTTACTGCTAGCTGTGCTGTGGATAGGTTTTAAGTCTTGGAGTGTCCTCACTTGTCCACTTGCTGTCAAGCTCCAGAGATTCTTGAAAGGGATGTTTTAATGGAGCTGTAAATCCACTAATTATTAGTGACAACGCTACTGGCTTGTTGGAAAGCCTTCGCACCAAAGGCTTACTATTCTGAGTGGAAATATGTTGCCCATTGTGATGTAACCATGTCTTCAATCCATTGGGGTATGATGTGCCAATGCTTTTTTTGTATCTGCAGGTCCACTGGATGAGAGGCTCACTCCAAAAACTAAGAGTTGAAAAAAAAAGAGTCCATGTTGGTATTTCTACATATTACCTCCTCCTCCTGGATACTGTATTGATGGTGCCCAATTTATAAAATCATTTTTTTATTCGTTCATGGGATGTGGGCGTCGCTGGTGAGGCCGGCATTTATTGCTCATCCCTAATTGCCCTTGAGAAGGTGGTGGTCAGCCGTCTTCTTGAACGCTGCAGTCCGTGTGGTGAAGGTTCTCCCACAGTGCTGTTAGGAAGGGAGTTCCAGGATTTTGACCCAGTGACGATGAAGGAACGGCGATATATTTCCAAGTCGGGATTGGAGAGGAACGTGCAGGTGGTGTTGTTCCCATGTGCCTGCTGCTCTTGTCCTTCTAGGTGGTAGAGGTCCTGGGTTTGGTAGGTTCTGTCGAAGAAGCCTTGGCGAGTTGCTGCAGTGCATCCTGTGGATGGTACATACTGCAGCCACAGTGCGCTGGTGGTGAAGGGAGTGAATGTTTAGGGTGGTGGATGGGGTGCCAATCGAGCAGGCTGCTTTGTCCTGGATGGTGTCGAGCTTCTTGAGTGTTGTTGGAGCTGCACTCATCCAAGCAAGTGGAGAGTATTCCATCACACTCCTGACTTGTGCCTTGTAGATGGTGAAAAGGCTTTGGGGAGTCAGGAGGTGAGTCACTCGCCGCAGAATACCCAGCCTCTGACCTGCTCTTGTAGCCACAGTATTTATATGGCTGGTCCAGTTAAGTTTCTGGTCAATGGTGACCCCCAGGATGTTGATTGTGGGGGATTCAGTGATGGTAATCATAGAAGTTACAACATGGAAACAGGCCCTTCGGCCCAACATGTCCATGTCGCCCAGTTTATACCACTAAGCTAGTCCCAATTGCCTGCACTTGGCCCATATCCCTCTATACCCATCTTACCCATGTAACTGTCCAAATGCTTTTTAAAAGACAAAATTGTACCCGCCTCTACTACTGCCTCTGGCAGCTCGTTCCAGACACTCACCACCCTTTGAGTGAAAAAATTGCCCCTCTGGACCCTTTTGTATCTCTCCCCTCTCACCTTAAATCTATGCCCCCTCGTTATAGACTCCCCTACCTTTGGGAAAAGATTTTGACTATCGACCTTATCTATGCCCCTCATTATTTTATAGACTTCGATAAGATCACCCCTTAACCTCCTGCTCTCCAGGGAAAAAAGTCCCAGTCTGTCTAACCTCTCCCTGTAAGTCAAACCATCAAGTCCCGGTAGCATCCTAGTAAATGTTTTCTGCACTCTTTCTAGTTTAATAATATCCTTTCTATAATAGGGTGACCAGAACTGTACACAGTACTCCAAGTGTGGCCTCACCAATGCCCTGTACAACTTCAACAAGACATCCCAACTCCTGCATTCAGTGTTCTGACCAATGAAACCAAGCATGCTGAATGCCTTCTTCACTACCCTATCTACCTGTGACTCCACTTTCAAGGAGCTATGAATCTGTACTCCCAGATCTCTTTGTTCTATAACTCTCCCCAACGCCCTACCATTAACGGAGTAGGTCCTGGCCCGATTCGATCTACCAAAATGCATCACCTCACATTTATCTAAATTAAACTCCATCTGCCATTCATCGGCCCACTGGCCCAATTTATCAAGATCCCGTTGCAATCCTAGATAACCTTCTTCACTGTCCACAATGCCACCAATCTTGGTGTCATCTGCAAACTTACTAACCATGCCTCCTAAATTCTCATCCAAATCATTAATATAAATAACAAATAACAGCGGACCCAGCACCGATCCCTGAGGCACACCGCTGGACACAGGCATCCAGTTTGAAAAACAACCCTCTACAACCACCCTCTGTCTTCTGTCGTCAAGCCAATTTTGTATCCAATTGGCTACCTCACCTTGGATCCCATGAGATTTAACCTTATGTAACAACCTACCATGCGGTACCTTGTCAAATGCTTTGCTGAAGTCCATGTAGACCACGTCTACTGCACAGCCCTCATCTATCTTCTTGGTTACCCCTTCAAAAAACTCAATCAAATTCGTGAGACATGATTTTCCTCTCACAAAACCATGCTGACTGTTCCTAATTAGTCCCTGCCTCTCCAAATGCCTGTAGATTCTGTCCCTCAGAATACCCTCTAACAACTTACCCACTACAGATGTCAGGCTCACTGGTCTGTAGTTCCCAGGCTTTTCCCTGCCACCCTTCTTAAACAAAGGCACAACATTTGCTACTCTCCAATCTTCAGGCACCTCAGCTGTAGCGGTGGATGATTCAAATATCTCTGCT
This sequence comes from Heptranchias perlo, assembly GCF_035084215.1. Taxonomy (NCBI): domain Eukaryota; kingdom Metazoa; phylum Chordata; class Chondrichthyes; order Hexanchiformes; family Hexanchidae; genus Heptranchias; species Heptranchias perlo. Next base: position 11,143,886 of record NC_090362.1, on the reverse strand, counting down.
AGGGGACCCGCAATTTCCTCCCTAACCTCCCATAACGTCCTGGGATACATTTCATCAGGTCCCGGAGATTTATCTACCTTGATGCGCGTTAAGACTTCCAGCACCTCCCTCTCTGTAATATATACACTCCTCAAGACATCACTATTTATTTCCCCAAGTTCCCTAACATCCATGCCTTTCTCAACCGTAAATACCGATGTGAAATATTCATTCATTATCTCACCCATCTCTTGTGGTTCCGCACATAGATGACCTTGTTGATCCTTAAGAGGCCCTACTCTCTCCCTAGTTACCCTTTTGCCCTTTATGTATTTGTAGAAGCTCTTTGGATTCACCTTTGCCTGATCTGCCAAAGCAATCTCATATCCCCTTTTTGCCCTCCTGATTTCTCTCTTAACTCTACTCCGGCAATCTCTATACTCTTCAAGGGATCCACTTGATCCCAGCTGCCTATGCATGTCATATGCCTCCTTCTTCTTTTTGACTAGTGCCTCAATCTCCCGAGTCATCCAAGGTTCCCTACTTCTACCAGCCTTGCCCTTCACTTTATAAGGAATGTGCTTACCCTGAACCCTGGTTAACACACTTTTGAAAGCCTCCCACTTACCAGACGTCCCTTTGCCTGCCAACAGACTCTCCCAATCAACTTCTGAAAGTTCCTGTCTAATACCATCAAAATTGGCCTTTCCCCAATTTAGAATTTTAACTTTTGGGCCAGACCTATCCTTCTCCATAGCTATCTTAAAACTAATGGAATTATGATCACTGGTCCCAAAGTGACCCCTCACTAACACTTCTGTCACCTGCCCTTCCTTATTTCCCAAGAGGAGGTCAAGTTTTGCCCCCTCTCTAGTCGGGCCATCCACATACTGAATGAGAAATTCCTCCTGAATACACTCAACAAATTTCTCTCCATCCAAGCCCCTAATGCTATGGCTGTCCCAGTCAATGTTGGGAAAGTTAAAGTCCCCTACTATTACCACCCTATTTTTCTTGCAGCTGTCTGTAATCTCCTTACATATTTGCTCCTCAATTTCCCGTTGACTATTTGGGGGTCTGTAGTACAATCCTATCAAAGTGATCTCTCCCTTCTTATTTTTCAGTTCTACCCATATAGACTCAGTGGGCGAACCCTCGGATATATCCTCTCTCACTACTGCCGTGATGTTCTCCCTAATCAAGAACGCAACTCCCCCTCCTCTCTTACCTCCTGCTCTATCTTTCCTATAGCATCTGTACCCTGGAACATTGAGCTGCCAGTCCTGCCCCTCCCTTAGCCATGTTTCAGTAATAGCTATAACATCCCAGTCCCATGTACCCATCCATGCCCTGAGTTCATCTGCCTTGCCCATCAGACTTCTTGCATTGAAATAAATGCCGTTGAAAGTCAAGGGGAGGTGGTTAGACTCTCTCTTGTTGGAGATGGTCATTGCCTGGCATTTGTCTGGCGCGAATGTTACTTGCCACTTATGAGCCCAAGCCTGGATGTTGTCCAGGTCTTGCTGCATGTGGGCTCGGATTGCTTCATTATTTGAGGGTTTGCGAATGGAACTGAACACTGTGCAATCATCAGCGAACAACCCCATTTCTGACCTTACGATGGTGGGAATGTCATTGATGAAGCAGCTGAAGATTGTTGGGCCTAGGACACTGCCCTGAGGAACTCCTGCAGCAATGTCCTGGGGTTGAGATGATTGGCCTGCAACAACCACTACCATCTTCCTTTGTGCTCGGTATGACTCCAGCCACTAGAGAGTTTTCCCCCTGATTCCCATTGACTTCAATTGACTAGGGCTCCTTGGTGCCACACTCTGTCAAATGCTGCCTTGATGTCAAGGGCAGTCACTCTCACCTCACCTCTGGAATTCAGCTCTTTTGTCCATGTTTGGACCAAGGCTGTAATGAGGTCTGGAGCCAAGTGGTCCTGGTGGAACCCAAACTGAGCATCGGTGAGTAAATGCTGCTTGATAGCACTGTCGACGACGCCTTCCATCACTTTGCTGATGATTGAGAGTAGACTGATGGGGCGGTAATTGGCTGGATTGGATTTGTCCTGCTATTTGTGGACAGGACATACCTGTGCAATTTTCCACATTGTCGGGTAGATGCCAGTGTTGTAGCTGTACTGGAACAGCTTGGCTAGAGGCACAGCTAGTTCTGGAGCATAAGCCTTCAGTACTACAGCCGGGATGTTGTCGAGGCCCATAGCCTTTGCTGTATCCAGTGCACTCAGCCGTTTCTTGACATCACGTGGAATGAATCGAATTGGCTGAACACTGGCTGCTCTGATGGTGGGGATATCGGGAGGCGGCACTTCTGGCTGAAGATGGTTGCAAACGCTTCAGCCTTGTCTTTTGCATTGACATCTTGAAATCATCTTGAAGATATGGCCCTTTGTCCCTTGGGGGGTTTCTACATTAGATTTGCACTTGGGTCTGAATAATAGAATCGTAGAATGGTTACAGCACAGAGGGAGGCTATTTGACCCATCGAGCCTGTGCCGGCTCTTTGTAAGAGCAATCCAGTTAGTCCTATTCTCCCGCTCTTTCCCCGTAGCCCTGCATGTTTTTTTCCCAGGTATTTATCAAATTCCTTTTTGAAAGCCACGATTAAATCTGCTTTCACCACCCTTTCAGGCAGCGCATTCCAGATCATAACTACTGCGTAAAAAAGTTTTTCCTCATGTCGCCTTTGGTTCTTTTGCCAGTCATCTTAAATCTGTGCCCTCTGGTTCTCAACCCTTCTGCCAATGGGCACAGTTGCTCTTTATTTACTTTATCTGAACCCTTCATGATTTTGAACACTTCTATCAAATCTCCTTTCAACTTTCTCTGCTCTAAGGAGAACAATCCCAGCTTCTCCAGTCTATCCACGTAACTGAAGACCCTCATCCCTGGAACCATTCTAGTAAATCTTTTCTGCACCCTCTCTGAGGCCTTCACATCCTTCCTAAAGTGCGGTGCCCGGAACTGGACACAATACTCCAGTTGTGGCCGAACCAGTGTTTTATAAAGGTTCAACATAACTTCCTTGTTTCTGTACTCTATGCCTCTGTTTATAAAGCCGAGGATCCCGTATGCTTTTTAACTGCTTTCTCAACCTGTCCTGCCACTTTCAAAGATTTGTGCACATATACCCCCAGGTCTCTCTGTTCCCGCACCCCCTTTAGTATTGTACTATTTAGTTTATATTGCCTCTCCTCATTCTTCCTGCCAAAATGTATCACTCCGCACTTCTCTGCATTAAATTTCATCTGCCATGTGTCCGCCCATCCCATCAGCCTGCCTATGTCCTCTTGAAGTCTATTAGAATCGTAGAAAGGTTACAGCACGGAAGGAGGCCATTCGGCTCATCGAGTCCATGCTGGCTCTATGCAAGAGCAATCCAGCTAGTCCCACTTCCCCGCCCTAGCCCCGTAGTTATCCAGTTCCCTTTTGAAAGCCATGATTGAATCTGCTTCCACCACCCTCTGGGGCAGTGCATTCCAGATCTTAACCACTCGCTGTGTGTAAAAAAAAAAGAAAAGTTTTTCCTCATGTCACCTTTAGTTCTTTTGCCAATCACCTTAAATCTATGTCCTCTGGTTCTTGATCCATCCGCCAATGGGGACAGTTTCTCTCTATCTACTCTGTCTAGACCCTTCATGATTTTGAATACCTTACTATCCTCCTCACTGTTTACTACACTTGCAAGCTTTGTGTCATCTGCAAATTTTGAAATTGTGCCCTATACACCCAAGTCCAAGTCGTTAATATATAGCAAAAAAAGCAGTGGTCTTATTACCGACCGCTGGGGAACACCACTGTATACCTTCCTCCAGTCCGAGAAACAACTGTTCACCACTACTCTCTGTTTCCTGTCACTTAGCCAATTTCGTATCCATGCTGCCATTGCCACTGCCCCATGGGCTTCAATTTTGGTGACAAGCCTATTATGTGGCACTTTGTCAGATGCTATTTACACAACATCAACCACATTGCCCTCATCAACCCTCTCTGTTACCTCATCAAAAACTCAATCAAGTTTGTTAAACATGATTTGCCTTTAATAAATCTGTGCTGGCTTGCCTTTATTAATCCACACTTGTCCAAGTGACTATTAATTTTGACCCGGATTATCATTTCTAAAAGCTTCCCCACTACCGAGGTTAAACTGGCCTGTAGTTGCCGGGTTTATCCTTACACCCTTTTTTTGAACAAGGGTGTAACATTTGGAATTCTCCAGTGCTCTGGCACCACCCCCATATCTAAGGAGGATTGGAAGATTATGGCCAGCAACTCTGCAATTTCCAACCTTACTTCCCTCAGCAACCTAGGATGCATCCCATCCGGACCAAGTGACTTATCTACTTTAAGTACAGCTAGCCTTTCTAGTACCTCCTCTTTACCAATTTTTAACCCATCCAGTACCTCAAATGGATGTCCGAATGTTTTGAACCCGTGGGTAGCTAAGAACATAAGAAAACACTAAGAAAGGATTTGGCCCAACAAGCCAATTCATTTTACAGGACGCAATCCATTACTTGCCATTGTGGACTCTATCCAAGCCATTTCATCTGCAGAAAGTCTCAGCAAAGTTTCTCCCTGCTGCTCAAATGTAAATCAAGTAAAACTCCACATTACTTATCTAGTCTGTCATCCTACTTATTTCATCCTTGACTAGTGCTTACTGGCACAATTGTTTCATGCTCTCAATTTAGGCTGCACAGCATTAAGTCGTTGCCAGCCAGAAGGTTTTAATTGACAAATATTAATTTGCTTTAGCTGGCAGCACATTCACCAATCCACTACATCGAGGAAAAAAAATTCCTCCTAATTTCAAACTTGATAATTTTGTACTGTGTCTTACTAGTTCTGGACTTTACTTTTTTAAAAAAACTGTTTGTATCTACAATATATATTCCACTCAGAATTTTATCTATAGAAGAAAGAACTTGTATTTTATATTGTACCTTATGACATTGTCAGGTCATCTAAAAGTGCTTTACAATAAGTGAATTACTTTTTTAAAAAAAAGGTGCGGTCATTTGTATGTAGGCAATCATGGCAGTGAATTTGAACACTGGAAGCTACACAAACAAATGAGATGAATGATCAGTTAGTCTGTTTTTGGTAGTATCGGTTGAGGGAGGAATGATGGTCAGGATACCAGGAAAAGCCTCTGTTCAGCTTTGAAGTGTCGAGGGATTTTTAGTATTCAACTGAACCACCAGGACAGGCAGCGAAGGACCCCCGGGTTACAATACCTTGTCCAAACGATGGCACTTCTCACAATGTACTGCATTAAAGTGTCAGTCTAAATTTTGTGCTCCGGTCCAGGTGTGGGGCTTGAGCCCACAACCTTCTGACTCCAAGGAAGAGCGCTACCAACTGAGCCAAGCTGACACTGTTTCAACTTTGTTTATTTGCCTTCATGATGCATCCAAATACTGAAGATTAAATTTCTATTTTAAGATTACTCTATTAACCCATGTGAACATGGAGGGTTAATGAACTCCTCACTTCAATGGTAAACCCACCTTATTTTTCTTAGTAAATGGATAGGACAGTTTTTAAGTCCCATCCTTTTTTCTTGCCTAAGATAGTTTGACTTTACTGATTGTGGGCCAATTGTTTTCTAGGCATAGAAATGCATTCTGCACTTAAGTGTGCAAACCATAGTACTGAGAAATACACATAACTAGCTTCTGTTCGCCAAATATGAAGTGCATACTGTCTCCCATCGAGGCACACCCCACCCACCTGAATCCGGAGAAAATATGTGCAGGTCGTCAAGAACCAATCCTTGGGGATCTCCAAGTGTGTTTTGGAGTTTGATTAGTTAAACCATGCTATTTGTTAAAGCTTACAAAGTTATGTGGAGCTGAGTGAGAAGAATCAGAGTGGGTGGTTTACCTCTCCAGATTCCGTTAATGAGTGAGGCTGGTTAAGCAGTGTACTGGAGTACTGCAGATTTACCTCAGACATTGGATCATCAAGTCTACCACAGTGACAGACAAATCACATTGGAACAAAAGCAAAATACAGTGGATGCTGGAAATCTGAAATAAAAACAGAAAATACTGGAAGCGCTCTGCAATCTGCAGAGAGAGAAACAGAGTTAACGTTTCAGGTCGCTTACCTTTCATCAGAACTGATAAAAGGTCACTGACCTGAAACATTAACTCTGTTTCTCTCTTTACAGGTGCTGCCTGACCTGCTGAGTGTTTCCAGCATTTTCTGTTTTTAAATCATATTGGAGCTAATTTGATTCCAAGGAAATCCAGCTTGTTTCCTCTTCATCCCCACTCCCCCTGTGGCAGAGTGTTCCTGTTTGGTTCCCTGTACAGATCATGGTGTGTTTTATCTGCTAGCACACATTTCTTCCATTGAAAGGAAATATATCTAACTGTTAGGCTAGTGCCCTATGCAAGTTATGTAGATAGGACGAAGGATCTTGATTAATCTAGATAATTGTTTTGAAATGAAACCTAAAATTAGGTAATGAAGTGTATCTAATGTTACTACAGAATACAAGAAAAAGTTAGAGCTCACTTTGTTTGTCCAGTGGCCATTACTTGGGTCCATGTGTACAGGATTCTTCTTGAGACCACTGCTGGGCAGTGCAGCAGCTTACATCCTTTCATCAAGCAATATTGTGTTGACTTAATAGCTGTGGATGACAAGGGCTTTGATGCTGCAGTGCTACAAAGTGACATCAAAATTACTGAAACACCATTTGCTCACTGCAGAACTGGTACATTTAAGAAAGGCTGTGTGAATTGGGATCAATTATACATAGAATCGTTACAGCACAGAAGGAGGCCATTTGGCCCATTGAGGCCATGCTGGCTCTTTGTAAGAGCAATCCAGGTAGTGCCATTCCCCCGGTCTTTCCCTGTAGCCCTGCAGATTTTCCCTTCAAGTATTTATCCAATTCCTTTTTGAAAGCCACAATTGAATCTGCTTCCACCACCCTTTCAGGCAGCGCATTCCAGATCATAACTAGTCACTGCGTAAAAAAGTTTTTCCTCGTTGCCTTTGGTTCTTTTGCCAATCACCTTAAATCTGTGTCCTCTGATTCTCCCCCTTCTGCCAATGGGAGCAGTTTCTCTTTATTTACTTTATCTAAACCCTTCATGATTTTGAACACTTCTGTCAATTCTCCTCTTAACCTTTTCTGCCCTAAGGAGAAGATATATGAATATTATCCAGTCATAAGAACATATGATGTTGTTCACACGTGCACAAATGCAAAGTAAGTCCTTTACAATAGGGCATATTAATTCATTTGTGAATGCAGTAACACATTTTCAACAGACTGTAAAATTAACATAATCTTTGACACGGTGATGTCCTGTACTGATGAGCATAGTTGCTTGGTCATATTGTTTCACTACTGATTCTGCTTTTGTTCATTGTTCTTGTAGTTTTTGTTGAAGCCCTGAACACCATAAATTTTCAGAGAACAATGTAGAGCCTTTTCTTTGCCTGTACCATCTTATAGCTTTCAAATTATTTGAAAGTTGCTTTAAAATTACCAGTTTTTGCATTGACAGTTCAATAGGCCAAAGAATAGGAATACCAGGAAAGATGTGGCATAAACAACAATGACATAAATATTTCTACATTTTTAACTTAAATGGACCCTCATCTCTATGAAATCTCTGCTCATGATTTGAGGATAAACTTACAGTAATTGAATGTCTATAAGAGTAATTTCAGCACTGAAGTAATGCAAAAGAGTGGCCACTTTGCAATAATAGAGTTACAGTAAGACGATTGCAGTTGACATGCATGCTGGATGGCTTGGAAGGTGATGGAATAGGTCTCAGCTGAAGAAAGGCCAAAGCTGGTGGAACTTTGTACAAGAAGAATGGAAGAGTGACAATGAATGAGAGATGCAAAAGCTGGCAGAGAGGAGAGCATGATGAGCCAGTTTCATTACTGACCAAAGTAAGTTAGAGTGATTAGAAAATATAGTTGCCCATATATTAACAGAGCTCTGGAAGTGAGATTTGGAAGTGTACTAAATGCGAGGACATAAAGGCTTAAAATGTGCCCAACCATATATGGGAGGATGCATGTATGCTGAATTAAAATGAGGGAAACGTGGCCTCCACCATGTTTCCCACCCTATGCACTCATTGAACACTGGACACCGGCCACTTATTAAGCCCGGGCATCTAGTTTAAGTGTCAGCAGAGTGGTAATCGGACTTTTCCCTGGACAGGGGCCTGTACCATTTCCCTACACAGGCCCAAGGATCAGTGATCAAAATATTGTTCAGAATAAAACCCTCAAATCTTTAGCCATCCGGGAACCTGCCTCTCCTCTCCTTGCGGCAAGCTCCTGAGGTCCATAAGTGTAACTTTGCAGTCTCTGTTTGGCATGATTTCCTGATGGAGGCTGAGGAGCCTGCCTCACCTATCCAAATAACCCTAGGGCTGGAAAAACGGCTGAGCTCACAGTGGGGCATCTCGTGGGCTGGCGGAAGTATCCCTCTTGCCCCACTTCTGGCGCAGCAGCTGAGCGGAAAGCCTAGGCCAAAGTGTTATTTTACTGCAAACTGTTTTGTATTTTCTAATGAAATTTAATTTGTTTAGATTGGTAGTAAGAGATATGTGGATGACCATTTCTCATGGAATGCCTACTTAGTGGCTCTGATGATTATCTATCCAGTTGGAATGGGTAACATCAACAGGGCTACTAAGTAGGACAGTTTTGCATGTTTACCCTGGCTGGAGAGTCCAGAACTGGGGGGCATAGTCGCAGGATAAGGGGTCGGACATTTAAGACTGAGATGAGGAGGAATTTCTTCACTGAGGGTTGTGAATCTTTGGAATTCTCTACCCCAGACGGCTGTGGATGCTGAGTCATTGAGTATATTCAAGGCTGAGATAGATAGATTTTTGGACTCTAGGGGAATCAAGGGATATGGGGATTGGGCAGGAAAGTGGAGTTGAGGTCGAAGATCAGCCATGATCTTATTGAATGGTGGAGCAGGCTCAGGGGCCCATAGGGCGTACTCCTGCTCCTATTTCTTATGTGAGTGGCCTAAAAGACCATTTACTGTTCTAATCAGCTTTTCATGTCAGTCAGGCACTGCAGCAAAAAACTACATTTTGTCAGAGGCAGCACTGCTGTAATGGTATGGGGACTATGGGTTACTGATTCAGGTTCTTTTTTAAGCATATATATAAGGGACCCATTATTGTAGCAAGTCACTTATTTGTAAATGTACTTAAGCACTAACTTGATGCCTTAAGTTAGCATTTTATCGGACTTTAGTCATGGTTGATAAGGATCTTCCCTTTCCTTGAGTCTTGATTCCTTTTACAAGTTCAAAAGATAGATACAGATGAGGAAGGCCACCTTATTTCATTCATCCAGAAAGACTCCATAGTCCCCACATCACTACAGTATCCAACTTACTCTTAAATGATCCTAGAGATTTTAGTAATTAATGAATGGGAAAATACCTACCCATGGTTTATGTCATTGGTAAGTTAATCCTTACAGGGTTAGAAATTCTGATATGCAGGAATCATCCCACTGGTATAAATCTTGCGAGCAGGGACCACAAAATCAGGAGTTCTTAAACCTGCTAAGTTCCTTCTCCTTTTATGCACTGGACCATTTGTGAGAGTCAAAGGTCCAGTAAAGAAAGAAAGAGAATTTTTATTTATATAGCACCATTTAAGACCTCGATGTCTCCAATTGTTTCACAGCCAATTAAATTTTGAAGTGTAGTCACTCTTATAATGAAGGGAAAAGTCGCAGCCAATTTACGCACATATAGGGTTCGATTTTCGCACCCTCGAGCGGGTGCATTCGTGGCGGGGGGGGGCCTGCAAAAATCGGGGATTCCCGGGGCGGGTCTGGAGCCCGGCTCCAACCCGCCCACTTCCGGGTTCCTCAGTGACGCGCTGACATGCACCGCTGCCCCTGCATGTGGGACTCTCACCGGCAATTAAAGCCAGTGGGATGCCACTTGAAGTAATTAACCAGGTACTTCAGGTCATTTACAGACCTGATTGACCTGATATTTTAGGAGGGGTGGGATTTTCAGATCAACTGGGACTGTTTCCTGTACTGGGGGGAAAAAGTCCCAGTTGAAATGGACGTGTTGCAGCCATCAGCCTGTGGCAGCTGCAAAGGTCCATTTGACAGGTGAGGGGGGAGACCCTCACTCATTGCAGGAGGCCACTCTGTCACTTTGGACAAAGTTTGGCCTCCACCACCCTCCTCCCAACAATAAAATTCACAAACTTGCACACTTACCCCGGTGTCCAGACACATTTACCTACCTTGCGGACCCCCTCAAATGTACATCTTCCGGATGGGGGCCGCCGTAGCTGCAGTCATGTCCTCCTCGGAGGACGAACAGCATCACCAGCCTCGCTGGCCACGCCGTCCACCTCTGACACGTGGAGCTGCACAACACAGTGCTGTGACACATCCACCTGCACAGCAGGAGGGAGGGCAACCGCAGAGAGAGATGCGTCGCAGAAGGCACTACCCTCGCCACAGGGTCCACAGACCGAGGCTCAGCTTCCTGGACCTCACTGAGCAGCAGTGCACATGGAGGCTCAGAGTCACTCGACATGTAGTCGTGGACATCTGCAGCCTCCTTCATGCCGAGCTGCTCCCGGCTGGCCCGAGCACCATCTTCTTACCTGTCGCTGTCAAAGTCACCACTGCCCTCAACAACTTCTCCTTCGCATCCTTCCAGGGTGCCACCGGGGACATCGCCGACGTCTCTCAGTCGTCTGCACAAAAGAGCCCTGCAAATACACCTACGCCCACTCTGCAGTGACACAATGGGTGGCATCAGTTGTGGGTCTTTATAGTGATCCTCAGGAAACCAGACAAGATTCGCAAAGACGTGGCAGTAGTGGTGACAATATAATATGTAATGTGAGTTGATCAGAAATCAAATATAAGTACAAACCATGACAGACCCTCAAACACCCTTGTGCATCCCCTTCATGCTCATGACACGTTTGCCTTACGCTTCCTACTGCACATATGTGATGTATGCCCTGTGGCTGCAGCACAGGTAATGGCAGGTTGGGTGAAGCTGACCGTGAAAGAGATGCATGAGAGGGTGAGTATGAGATAGAGCCATGAGATTGTATGAGGATTGGGTTGAGTGGTAGTGGTGGGATGAGTACTGGCGAGGTGAGTAAGTGCAGGTAAGATGAGGATGAGCTTTGAGTGGGTGTGAGGAGTGATGTGATAGAGTAGTGTTGGCACTACAGAAGGAGATGTGGGGCGGTGATGTGGTAGACGGAATGTAGGGAACGGGTAAGTGTACTCACTTCGGTTGACCTACTTAGGTCATTGAAGCGCCTTCTGCACTGTATGCAGGTGGGCGATACGTTGGTGGTGCAGGTGACCTCCTCTGCCACCTCGAGCCAGGCCTTCTTGGTGGCAGAGGCAGGCCACTTCCTCCCGCCCGCTGGGGGGAAGATCTCTGTCCTCCCCCTCCTCCTCACCCCATCCAATAAGACCTGGAGTGAGGCATCATTAAACCTGGGAGCAGCCTTCCCCGTGGGCTGCTCCATGCTGTAATTTTGCCTATTTTCTGCAGCATGAGTCAGTGGAGGACTGCCCCTTTAAATAGGGCTCCTCCAGCTGATAGCCTATACTGCTCATGTGCAGTCCGCCCGCTGCGCAGCTTTCCAGTGTGAAACCTGGAAGCAAAGGTAAGTACCTTCAATCAAGCTGTGATTGCGTGCAGAGCACCCCGATTTCACTGGGTGCGTTACCCACGCGCCAGTCGACCCCCCCCCCCCCCCCCCCCCCTGCTGCCAACCCGCCGCCCTCCTAATATCGGGCCCATAGATTCCACAAACAGCAATGAAATAAATTACCAAATAATCTGTTTTAGTGATGTTGGTTGAGGGATAAATATTGACCAAGAAATCTCCCCAGCTCTTTTTAGAATATTGCTATTGGGTCTTTTACATCCACCTGAGAGGGCATATAGGGCCTCAGTTTAATGTCTCATTCAAAAGATGGCATCTCCAGCAGTGCAGCACTCCCTCAATACTGCACTGAAGTGTCAGCCTGGAATCGAGCTTGAATACATGACCATCTAACTTAGACAAGAGAGCCAAGGCTGACACATTGATATTCAGGACTTCATTTGTCAGGTGGATGTCCTGCCCAGAAATAAATCTGTCCATTCAAACTGGATGTTAAAGGCAAGCTGCATTCTTGCTAATGGGGAAGGGAAGTCTTTGATCCTTTTTGTGAATGACAATTTTGCAATAAATACGGGGTTTACTTTCAAGGCTTTAGTGTCAGAACGGACAGAAGATCAAAGGCAGCATGCCAAGGAGATGAGCTGGCACCAGATCAAGAATGTCATTATGCCACAAACTCTCTCTGCTGGCCCTGAAACATTTATCTGCCAATGACTAAGGATTAATCTCTGCAGGCTCTGGGTCAGCACAGAGGCAGATGCAGAGCACTGCCATCTGCTATAAGGACATCTGCAGACAACCTGTATATCAAAGGGACAACACTGCTAGTAACAGTTAAGATTACCCCCTCACTTAATTTTTATGCCTCTGGCTCCTTCCAGATTAGCACAGGGATATGTACACCATCAGTAAACTCTGGACCATCAAGGCAATGCCTGCTCCCCAAGCAGCAGTCACAGTACTTTCATTCTTTACAGTTATTTGTGCCATTTTTTTTGAGAATGAAAGCAGCTTGCAAGAATGGCTCCTTAGAGACTAAGGTTGCCCACTTGAGCCCTGGTTAATGACATCCTTGCACCAGCCATAGACAGAAGCAGAGTGCAGATATAAGATCCATGTAGCTGCATGGATTATCATAAAATCATAAAACACAAATAAAGAAGCTGTAAATGGTGGAAATATACAGCAGATCTTTAAGCAGTTGTAAAGAGAAAAGGCAAGTTCATGTTTTGAGTGAATGATCTGCTGAGTAGTTCCACTGTTTTTGTTTCATCATAAGAGTAAACTGTTGCCATTTTTAAGCAGCAGTTAACTTTGCTGTCCACAAATTGATAGCTACGTTTCCCTGCATTATAGCAGTGACTGCATTTTTAAAAAAAAGTACTTAATTGGCTGTGAAGCGCTTTGGGATGTCCTGCTGTAGTGAAAGGCACTATATAAATTCAAATTCATTCTTTTTCTAGCATTTTCAATGTCTTGACTGATCAGGAAGTGCCTTCAGTACAGCCTACTATGATGTCCAAGATGACCATTATCTGTTTCATAACGTAATACAAGATTCAATAACAGTGTTGATATGGGGAAAGTTTGTCTGTTTGTACATGAATCCTGGTAAGTGTTAGAACAGTCTGAAGCAGGTTGTGCAATGCAGTCGAAGTAATTGTGTTAACCGATGTAGTCAGTTTTTAATTGCACATTTTTGGCATTTCCAGTTATGCTATCTAAAATATCTAGCTTGGATGGCCACCCTCTTATTTTCCCTTGAGGGCATGAGCAAGTTGTGCAAAATACTTTTTCAGTTTGAACACAAATTTTTGTATTATTTGATAGAATTCTGTACTATGCAGAAATGAATTTTAATGATGGCTTTAATTTGCCTGAAAGTACAATACTGTGAAAAGTATGAAGTACAGTATGTGGTCCAGAATTATTGGGCTATTTCAAGGAGGTGGCTAATATGCATTTTGAAGCTTTTGAAAAGAGGTGTTGAATTGACTTGTTTTGGTATCTGTCGGTTATTCTTTTGAATCTTAAAAATGGGTTTACACTCCATTGAATTTTTAGTGTGGAGGAATGTATCCGATACTGCAGTGCTTGTATCACAGCATGTGCTGTAGAACAGAATTGAGGCGAGTCATAGAATCAAGTGCTAATGTAGTGTTCCATGCGTCATCAGCTTTTCCACTTCTTTGTAATGATGACTTGATTTACTTCAGTAAGTGTGGCCATTTGGCAAATCTGTACAGCATAGGAGAAGTGCCTAAATTTTAAATTATAGTCAATATTTTAATTCCTTTTTCGATTTCTAAATTGGAGAAAGCCCTCTTGTGTATATTGCAAAACCTGTTATTTGGGATCAGTGGTGAACCAATTTAAAAAAAAATTGGATCCATTCCAATTTAATAAATGAGATTGCTTCATGCAAATCTGAATTTTGGGCCATTTTAATTGATTCAGTTGATTTGTGGATCCATGGTAACATTTTGTCTGTTCTATGATTTGTGACACTATTGCCCCATTCTGTCCAAGCTCAGCACCATGTTGCCATCTGATGTGCTGATAATTAGTGTATTTACATGTGTCTCAGTATAGGTTCCATGTGATGGGAAACATAATGGAGTATGCGCTTCATTTAGTTAATCTCCCTAAGGTTGGATGCACTAATCTCCTGGTGGTCTTGGGATTTATCTGCATTAGTTTGTTAATAAAAGGCTCAGAATCCTGTTTTGGATTTGCAAGTCTAAAATTCTGAATCTAAATTTCCTAAATTCTGGGGGGGAAAAAAAATTCTGAATCTCGACAATGTCGGATCAATGCACTACATTGTAACCGTGGCAAGAAAAATTGAGCATTAGTTAGTCTTGTATATAGTTACATTTCAGCAGGTGGCAAAGGTTTTCTTTCAGTTGTGCTTTAAGTGCACTTCTATAAAACATGTATATGACTTATTTTTGAGGAGTAATCACAGCTTGCAATGCGGCATCTAATATTAACACTTTTTATATGTTAGCTGATTTAATGATAATAATCAAACTCTCTCTTTTACTTTTATAATAACCATTTGATAACTTTGGAGCAAGTCTATAAAAACTATAAATGAGCAAAAGGGCAACCAATCGCAGCCACCAATAAAAGAAAGAGACCAAGTAATCAAATAATTTTTAGAAATGCTTTTGACTGCCATCTTGAACACTCACTACCTGATGTGCTTAATAGTGGAAATAAGGTTTGTAATATAACAAAGACATAAAAATTACAACATTTCTATGCATAAAATATGTATTTTTTTTTCTGAGGCCTCAGCCTTTCTGAAAAGCCCAGGGTTAGAGTTCATGGGACTATCAGAGTAATCTTTAGGACTTACCAAATACATCCTTCAGCAAGCACCTGTGCCTACAGTTCTCAGCATGCCTCAGTCTGAGTCCATACACTATGAAGAAAACTGTCAGCACGCAAGCGTATTTGCCATTGCTAAAAATCTGTGTGGTACTCAATGCCTGAAGAAAGAAAGGCTATGAACCATAATTCTGAGTTTGTTTTTCCTAAAATCTTCAACACAAGATAAAGCATGAAGGTTAAGATTTTTTTGAGCTAAGTGTTGAAAGGAAAACTATTTTCCAGAGGTTGTTTATTTACTGACAGAACAAGAAAGACAAAGGGAGATATCGAAACAGAGAGAGATCAAAATACAGAGAGAAAGAAACTTTTTTTCTATCTTTGTTCATGAGCAATACTGCTAGAGATCAACTATAGTTTGGTAAATGATTTGATTGTGACACAAATTGCTGGGCAGTTAGTGGAAAATGGCTAAAATCTTAAGCAACTGTGGGAGAATACTTTTCCTACAATCCAAATCAATTTTTTTCCTCATTGGCACTGTAACTAGGAGTGTTCTTTAAAATGCCCAAGTTCGGTCTGTCTCAGCCCATCTAACACTAAAGGAAATTTCTAGCTGATTACTGTAACAGTTGGCCATACAGTCAGGAAATGCTCAGCTCACCAGCCCAATTTAAAATTAGAGTTTGGTTTAAACTGCCGTTAAGTGGCGCATGTGCCAATTGTACAAGCAGTTGTTAGAGTAACCAAGCTGGCAACTTCCTTCACTCTTGGGCAGGTTGGGAGAAGCAAAACACTGGTTCTTTCAACCATATTACTGATTTTAAAGTGAAAATGTCAGTGAGTAGAGAAACTGATGGGGAAAGGTGTACTCAGAATTTGTCATTGGATGCTTTGCCACAGTAAATCACTTGCCCTGACTATAATAGTACAACTGCAGCTAAACTGATACATATCATTAGTTAGGCTGCAGTTAGAATACAGTGTCCCAGTTTGCTACTTTAAGAAGGATATGAAGGTAATGAGTAGGGTATAGAAAAGGTTTACTAAGATGATAGGCTTAGCATATGAGGAGAGATTACAGAAACTATATTAGCTTTTAAAAAGGGAGTGGATAAATATTTGAAATAGAAAAGTTTAAAATGATATGGGAATAATGCAGGGAAATAGGCAAAGTGAATAGCTCTTTGAGAGTTGGTGCTGGCATGACTGGCTGAATGGCCTCTTGTGCTATAAAATACTATACTCATTCTTCAAACGTAAAGAAATTCTTCCTCATGCCACACACAAGTATTCGAAATTGTGAAAGGGCTTGAGTGGGTAAATAGTTAATTTTTTTTGCTGATTAATGAATCAGTAACAAAGTAGGCATAAATAGAGGATTAATGCTAGAAGCTTAAAGGGAGGTGGGTTATTAGAATATGGATTGCATTACCACAAGTAGTTTTCAAAGCTGAGTCTATCATGATACTTTATTTAAAAAGGTATTAGGCATTTGAAGAAAAATGTTAAGATATGAAAATATGGAGAGAGAGCAGGGAAATGGGATTCTGGTACATAGCACTGAGTAAAATTAGCACTGGCATAGGCACGATGGGGTTTTTTTTTATTCGTTCATGGGATGTAGGCGTCGCTAGCGAGGCCGGCATTTATTGCCCATCCCTAATTGCCCTTGAGAAGGTGGTGGTGAGCCGTCTTCTTGAACCGCTGCAGTCCGTGTGGTGAAGGTTCTCCCACAGTGCTGTTAGGAAGGGAGTTCCAGGATTTTGACCCAGCGACGATGAAGGAACGGCGATATATTTCCAAGTCGGGATGGTGTGTGACTTGGAGGGGAACTTGCAGGTGATGGTGTTCCCATGTGCCTGCTGCTCTTGTCCTTCTAGGTGGTAGAGGTCGCGGGTTTGGGAGGTGCTGTCGAAGAAGCCTTGACGAGTTGCTGCAGTGCATCCTGTGGATGGTACACACTGCAGCCACACTGCGCCGGTGGTGAAGGGAGTGAATGTTTAGGGTGGTGGAAGGGGTGCCAATCAAGCAGGCTGCTTTGTCCTGGATGGTGTCAAGCTTCTTGAGTGTTGTTGGTGACCTCGAGTTGTCAATCAGTTGAAAAGTTGAAATGACCAGTCGTTGATGAGCATCTTAAGCTAACAACAAAATTTGTTTATTTTCTATATTGATATCCAGTTATTCTGGGCTAATTGAACAATGAGAAATCCGTTGTTTATGTACACTTCTAAAGGTGGGCCTAAACTGAGGATGTCTGTGATTGACAGGTCAGTGGGTCAAACCTCTGATCTGACGATCTTAAGGAGAGCTCGATCTTTCACACACACAATGGGCAATTAAGCCTTGTCCAGTAACAAAAAGTCTGAACCACCCAGCTTAGGAATAGTTTAGCTAGAAAGTTGCCTTATGTCGACAAGGTCAGTAGAGTTGTGTCTTTGATATTTTTCACGGTAAAGCAGCGTAGGAAAATAACTGTTCTCACAATGAAAGCTGTATTCTCTTCATTTATGTTATGTAAAATAAACCAGTTTGTTGGTTGCAGTTGTCACTCATCTCAACAGAGTGCTTTTAAGTTCACCTTCCACAAAGAGAGGACAGCGCACAAAGTGGTAAGTGCAATATGTGAGTGGCCAGTATATGGAACAAGGATTTTACGTTACCATTCTCCGGTGACGTTATTGTTTAACTTTATATTGGGCAGTTGAAGATGTACATTGAATCTTAGGGTATGCAAGCTCCTTGTACACAAGTGACCAGTGATGCTGAACTCCAAGAATATCTAACACAAAACCCAAAAGTTGTAGCAGGTGCATATGCTTGGGTCAACTCTTTTGGAACTGAGAATTGCAAAATGGTTAATTGAATTCTGTTTTTTCATCTTTATCACTTTGCAGCCAACAAACCAGATGATGAGCAAAACTGTTCCACTTGAATATATCATGGCTTATTGTTAATTTCATTCGAAACAACATCTTCAGCAATATTACTTGGAGCCTTCCTCATGCATATTCCAAGCATTGTTGTTTGTATTATTAGCTAAACATGACCTGCAGTTTGGCAGGTCAGTTCTGGCTGTAGGTATTTTGTCCCAACTTTGGGCTGTAACTTCCTGGTTGTGAAGGGGAAAGAAATATTGACCATTTACATTGTTGGATTATCTTCCAGTTTTGAATGAAAATAATCTCTATGTACTGACTTCCCTTTCATCCATCTCCTTTGTGCTTCTTAGTAGAGATTATTTTTATATAGTTAGTTAATACAATTTACCTGGTCAGTATATAATGTACTTTATGCTTCCTTTGGGTAAAGAACTGATGCATCAGACCTTATATACTGCACAAGAAAGGAGAATCTCGTCCAAGCATTAGGATCATGGTTGCCATCAATCTCTTAAAAGTGGACTACAAGTGATTCTCCTTATTGCTAACCTGGATTTAGCCAGAATGAGGAAGACTATATGTTAAGCGATTACTTATCTTAATTGCCTATGAGTGCACATAAAATATGACATAAGAAATAAGAGTAGGCCATACGGCCCCTTGAGCCTGCTCCACCATTCAATAAGATCATGGCTGATCTTCGACCTCAACTCCACTTTCCCGCCCGATCCCCATATCCCTTGAATCCCCGAGAGACCAAAAATCTATCTTATCTCAGCCTTGAATGTACTCAATGACTCAGCAGCCATAGTCCTCTGGGATAGAGAATTCCAAATGTAGGAAATCATTGGGAAGTAATTCAAAAATACATTTGGGCTAGCCTAATCTTAACCAGACATTACATACTAGAACAGTGGCAAATATGATTCATCCACACAAACTCCCATCTGCACAAATGCGATAGTTAAAAATAACTAGGCCTTTCAATGCAACAAGCATACTAAAAAGGAAAGGAAGTGGTTTTTAGATAGCTGATCAAAATTTGCCACTTCAAATTTCAGATGTAGGCCACAGTTAAAATAATAAAGTGGTGTATCTTTATTCTCAACATTATCTTCCAGTTGTTCAATAAAACTGTTTGTAACAATGCAGGTAGTTCTTTATATAATTGGCTAATATAGTCTGTTTGGAGCTTGCCGACATACAAAATACTGTAATCCTTATAATGGAGGCTGTGCTGAAATCATAGCCTAAGTCATTGTGTATGTAGTTGGGGTGGGCAGTCCTTAACTTTTCATTGTGTTATCTTGACTTCACAGGACTGTCTCTGTAAGTAATATATTCAGAATCTTACAACACCAGGTTATAGTCCAACAATTTTATTTGAAAATCACAAGCTTTCGGAGGCTTTCTCCTTCGTCAGGTGAATGACGAAGGAGAAAGCCTCCGAAAGCTTGTGATTTTCAAATAAAATAGTTGGACTATAACCTGGTGTTGTAAGATTCTGTACATTTGTCAACCCCAGTCCATCACCGGCATCTCCACATCAGTAATATATTCAACATGCATTAGTATGGTTTAATATAAGTTAGAATTTTCAGTTTGTTGGCTATAAAGTTATATTCTTGTTGCCCTTTTAAACCTATTGCATTGTTTTGCCTCAAATCATTGCATTTTTGCTAAGAGAGTTTTTAAAAAAATTCTGATTAATGGGCTGTGGAGGTCATGACTGTAATGTTACTTCCCACATGTTGGATGCACAAGAATTTACATCTAGGGCAAATGCAAAATTACTTTCCCTCAGTTTTCTTTCTTCTCCCCTTCAATTTCCACCCTGCTTCCTTCTCCTGGAGCCATTGACACTTGCTGAGACCTGGTTCCATGAATACTGACACGCCTCTGCTACCTTGCCTAAGTGTATTCTTCATTTTTGAGCCTGGACTGAGTGTTAGGCTATTCAACCAATGTGGGGGCATCACAGTTGAGCCTGATCCTGCTCTTGCCCAACATCCACATGTGGAAATTTGCCAGTAGGGGTCACTGCACAACAGTAAGGAATGGGAATTCTTGCACAATTTTTTCTCCTTCTTTGCTGAGGGCAATCATAACTGTGACTGGGATCAGCTAGCTCAACACAGACTGGAAATTAAACCTAAGACTGTCTGCTGTATATTGTTTCAAGCTACACCTTTTGCTTACTGGCAGTTGGGGGAGCTCAAGTTAGAATTGTCATCTTATTAGCACAGTTAGTAGATAACAACTAGCAAACACCTGGGCTTTAGTGAGAGTGTAACTCAGCAAAAATCAATGTACACCTTCTATGCCATGGCTATGAATTGGCTGAGAGATAAGTCTTAGGTAAAACCTACTTCAGTATTTTACCTATGAGTAATGATAGTTTTATTATTTGAGATTGTTTACCCAAGATATGTGTCACTTTGTGTTAGCAAGCAGAGATTAATGATACAGTTTTATGCTTTTGCAAATTTTAAATAAGAAAAAAGTATTTAAAAATCAGTAAGGCTAGAGAATATGTGCAAAACTTAGGTTTTGTCATTTTCCCTGATGTACACCTGGAAATGTAAGGTTTTTGAAAAGCTGAATAATTCTGGAAAATGTAAAAATTATGAACTGGGAATTGTTTTACTATGAAGTTGTAGGAAGGTTGAATGCTCTAGTGTAAAACAGAACATTGTCAGGGATTGAATATCAAATAAATGCTGTCATATCCCTGCTATCAACCCACAGTGGTGTTGCAATACTATAATAAAGGCTAGAAAATAGACAACAAAGGAGTTTGGCAGTGCTTAATGGTATATACTTCAATGCAAGGAGTCTAGTGAATGAGGCAGATGAGCTGAGGGCACAGATAGACACGTGAAAGTATGATATGGCGTAAAGAAAGGCAGGAATAGCAGCTCAACATTCCTAGTTACAGGATTTTCAGACGAGATAGAGAGGGCGATAAAAAAGGGGGGGGGTGGCGCAATATTGGTTAAAGAAACAATTACAGCTGTGAGGAGGGATAATATGTTAGAAGGATCATCAAAAAAGGGGCAATCACACTGCTGGGAGTGTACTATAGACTCCCAAATAGTCAGAGGGAGATAGAAGAGCAAATATGTAGGCAAATTTCTGAAGTGCAAAAACAATAGGGCAGTAATAGTAGGGGATTTCAACTCCCCTAATATTAACTGAGATAGAATCTGTATAAAAGGTACAGAGGGCGCAGAATTCTTAAAATGCATTCAGGAGAACTTTTTTAGCCAGTACGTAGCAAGCCCAACAAGAGAGGGCTTAGTTCTGGACTTGGTTTTAGGGAATGAAGCTGGGCAGGTGGAAGGGGTATCAGTGGGAGAGCATTTTGGCGGTAGTGATCATATTTCAGTTAGATTTAGCATAGTTATGGAAAAGGACAAAGATAGACCAGGAGTAAAAGTTCTCAATTGGGGAAAGGCCAATTTTACTAAGCGGAGATGTGATTTAGCATAAGTGGACTGGAAACAGCTACTTGAAGGTAAATCAGTGTCAGAGCAGTGGGAGGCATTCAAGGAGGAGATAGTGAGGTTTCAGAGCAAATATGTTCCCACAAAGAAAAAGGGTGGGACTCCCAAATCTAGAGCCCCCAAGGGGCATACAGGCAAAAAAGAAAAGCTTATGTCAGATACTGAGAGCTCAATATTACAGAAAGCCTAGAGGAGTATAGAAAGTGCAGGGGTGAAATTAAAAAGGAAATTAGGAAAGCAAAGAGAGGGCATGAAAAAATATTAGAAAGTAAAATCAAGGAAAACCCAAAGATGTTTTATAAGTACATAAAGAGCAAGAGGATAACTAAGGAAAGAGTAGGGCCTATTGGAGACCAAAAAGGTAACCTGTGTGTGGCGGTGGAAGACGTGAGTATGGTTCTTAATGAATACTTCGCATCTGTCTTCACAAATGAGGGAGACGATGCAGACATTGTAGTTAAGGAGGAGGAGTGTGAAATATTGAATGGGACAAACATAGTGAGAGAGGAAGTATTAACGGGTTTAGCATCTTTGAAAGTAGATAAATCGCCAGGCCTGGATGAAATGTATCCCAGGCTTGTTAAAAGAAGTAAAGGTCGAGATAGTGGAGGCCCTGACCATCATTTTCCAATCATCCCTGGCTACAGGCGTGGTTCTGTTGTACAGTTGTTTAAAAAGGGAGAAAGGGATAGACCGAGTAATTGCAGGACAGGCAGCCAAACCTCGGTGGTGGGAAAATTATTGGAAAAAATTCTGAGTGATAGTATAAATCGTCATTTAGAAAGGCACGGATTATTCAAGGACAGTCAGCATGGATTTGTTAAGGGAAGGTTGTGTCTGACTAACTTGATTGAATTTTTTGAGGAAGCAACAAGGAGGGTCGATGAGGGTAGCGCGTTTGGTGGATTTTAGCAAGGCTTTTGACAAGGTCCCACATGACAGACTGGTCAGAAAAGTAGAAGCCCACGGGATCCAAGGAAAAGTGGCAAGTTGGATCCAAAATTGGCTCAGTAGCAGGAAGCAAAGGGTAATGGTCGACGGGCGTTTTTGTGACTGGAAGGCTGTTTCCAGTGGGGTTCCCACAGGGCTCAGTACTTGTCCCTTGCTTTTCATGGTACACATTTAGACTTAAATGTAGGGGGCATGATTAAGAAGTTTGCAGATGATACAAAAGTTGACCATGTGGTTGATAGTGAGGAAGAAAGCTGTAGACTGCAGGAAGATATCAATGGACTGGTCAGGTGGGCAGAAAAGTGGCAAATGGAATTCAATCCGGAGAAGTGTGAGGTTGCGCATCTGGGGAGGGCAAACAAGGCAAGGGAATACACAAATGTATTGTAGAGGAATGTGTAGAGGAACAGAGGGACCTTGGAGTACATGTCCACAGATCCCTGAAAGTAGCAGCACAGGTAGATAAGATGGTTAAGAAGGCATACGCGATATGGCCTGATTCTGTACCGTAAGTTTTTATGATTCTATGAACACTCCATGATGTTCAAGAAACTTGTATGTAAATCTGAATAAAATTCAAGTTGATATCTTGCATAAATATTTGATGATAAATTTATAACTTGTGAAAAATAATTTTATACAAACAAAACCATGCGTGGAATTGAAGCTATTGATAGGAATTGTAGGCAGATAGTGGGAATATTGTTCGATTTCAAATGATTTCTGAGAGATTTATGTAAATTCAGTCTCACTTGCTCTGCTTCATGAGCATTGTGTTCTTCATGATTACATAGAAATTCTAGTTGTGTTGGCCAAAATGAAAGTGATAATTTATTTTTCACTCTTGATTTGAGAATGTTGTAGCATTGTTTGAATATAGGGGGAAAATGTTTCAGTTCCTTGTTCTAAATCTCAATACTGTAACCATGCCCTCTATACTCTGACTATATTGCTCCTCCATTTCTAGTTCTTTCTGCATTTCTTCCAGTTTGATCCACTTAACTCCTGAGTTTAGAGCATGACCTGCATGCTAAACTGAAGTGATGTTATGAAGCCTTTAGTCCAAAGATTATGTCAGTGACTTAATAACTTCATAATCTTGCACTGACTTCGTGGAGTTTTTGGCTGGGATTAACAATTCACTTGAAATGCATCAGTATATTTTATTATGCATAGAGTTACACCCTAATAAATTTTATTTAATACTATATGTACTTTACAGTGCTGCTGCCAAAAGAAGTAGAAACTTTGGCAGCAGTGCTGGAGGTACCAACACCCATTCAAAGAGCTGATTCCCAACATTCCTTCGGATGCAGTAGAGCTGGAGCAGGAATGTAAACAGCTGCCTTTTTTATGGGCATGGGCAAGCTAAATCGTGAGCCTGCTTATAGAGCCAGCAATGTGGTTTCCTGCTTGCCGACTGTACTGACCTTCCCCAGACACTTGGTGCTGTGGAATCTGGCCAACAGTGTAAGCAGAGTGGATTCCACATGTTGGCAGCCAAGAATATGAATAGCTGTTTCAGGTAGAATCGCTCATGATATAAATGTGAAAGAAGCCTCTATAACATAAAACGGATACAGTTTGTTTTGTGTCATAACCCATCACTATGCTTAAGAGTCTCCAAACCAAATAACAGAGAAATCTACACTAGTGGACTTTCTATTTGCCCAATGTGGAGTACAGAGTCTCTCCACAAAAGTACATGCCCCACTTATATAATCCAGACTAAAATGGTGCATCTAACTAAAATGGTGCATCTTCCCAGCATACAGCAGCAGTAAGCTTTCTGCAGCTTTCCCAGATAGGACAACCCTACCTGTCTGTACACTGGCTTGCAGGTTATCTGTAGCTGAAATGAGAAGAATAACATACCCAGTGATTGGTTGACCCTTCCAGGTCCCATTAATGAGACAGGCTGGCTGGTCTATTGGAGTACTGCAGACCTGGCTCAGGTATCGGATTACTGAGCCCCACACGGACGATTCACTGTTGCATCCTTCCATTGTTGAGCATGTCATCTTGGGGCTAACTTGATACCAGAGATCTGTCTCACTCACTTCTCACCCCAATGAGTATGGTTACTACTTGGTCATTCGATAACTGAGTGTTGCAGGTTTTAGCGTTTTCATAGGCAGACGGCAGTTACCAAGAGCTCCTTAAATGTAGTATACTGTGCATCAAAACTCAGCATAAAATGGATGAGTATGGACACACACAATACCCTGAATAAATAAAAAGCAAAAAACTGCAGATTCTGGAAATCTGAAGCAAAAATAATGCTGGAAAACATACAGCAAGTCAGTCAACATCTGTGGAGAGAACAGAAGAGTCAACATTTCAGGTTTGAACTGTTCTGATGAAGGGGCCACACCTAAAATGTTGGCTCGTCTGTTCTCTCTCTATGCTGACTGACATACTATGTGTTTCCAGTATTTTCTGTTTTTATTTAATATCAATTGGAGAAGGATATTGATGGAGGAGGAGTACATTTTGAGAGGGGATACAATAATTGGGTAGTTCAGTAGCACTAGTCACTAGATTTTAAAGAGACCGGTTAAAATCCCAGCTTTAATTCAGACACACACACAAATCCTTCCATCCTCAGTGGAAGGATTTCTGGCAATATTCAGCTGGCTTCTGACTAGAGGTTATTATGGCAGTGATGTATCCCAACCTATAAAACGTCCTGCTGTTGACTAGTACGAAATGACATTGACGTCGCCTGCATAAAATAATCCAAGCCAGCCCATCAGGTTGCAGTCCAACAGCAGATGGGACAAAATGATGAGGAAAAACACATGTTGACCTTTAATTGATTTGTTAGTAATCTGTAACTGATTACGTAGTACAGACAGTGGATTGAAACAATATTTGGCTAATTCTGTTACACTCCATTTCCTTGCGTGTTTTTTTGCTGCCTCACTGTGGTCCTGAGTACATGTTCCATTAGTGGCTGCTGCAGAATCTGTAAGTTAGTGTGTTTTTTTTTAGATCTTATCCACACCAGGAGTTGGAGCATTCGAACTCCAGGCTGAAAAGCTGCTATTCTGTCAGATATAGTGCAAAATACAGTACTTCCTGTTGGCTGAGCCCAACAATGGCACTGGCGATAGAATGCACAGCTCTCTTGCTTGGTAGCAAAAAAAAGGGTGCATGAAGGTGAGCAGCTATGATGAAGGTGGATAACTGGGCCAGGAAAGGAGAATAAGCGTGGATTGGCAATGTTCTTATTGTTTGTGCGTATTCTATTTTTGTGATCAATGCTGAGAATTTATTTCAGACGTTCACAAGTACTATGACTGCATTTTGGAAGGGTCCGTTAGAGTGGGGATAGAAACTTGATTTGGGTTTTATAAGTAGAACTGAAGGTGTGACATGTAGATAGATGACTGTGATGTCATATATCACACAAACATTAGACTTGACACTTAAAGCCGCTGCTTGAATGCTAGTGATCCAGATTAAGCATTCAAAGCTGCCAGATGGTTAATCAGCAGTATAACGAGAGGCGTTTTACCACACTGCTTCAAAGATGCTAATGAAGTATCCAATTTACATGTTCTTTTGATATATTTGCACAGATTTGAGTAGCAATTGTGTTTCATAGACAAATGAGGGGAGAAGTACAGATTTAACATCTGTGTGTGACCTGAAAAGTTAAGTATTGGTCAATTCGCATAAATCCACCTCTGGTTTATTAGTGTTAATTTGTCCAAAAAACTTAACATTGCAGGTTCAGAGAGCAGATCTAGAAGTGGTATGGCTCAGCTCATTTTCCACTTCTTTGAGATGAATTGTTTGCCTTGGGAAGGCAATGCAAGAAATTGTTGCCAATACGGAACGCACCGGGGGTCTTGCAGGGAAGGGAGAGGGTGGATCTAATTGGGCATTTCCCCGACCAGACAGTCTAAGCCATTTGGCATATCGTCTTATCGCCAGAACTGACCAACAGGCACTAGGGTGTAGCTTGGATGGTGGTGAGAAAGGCCCTCTCAGTGTGGTCTTTCCTATGCGCATGGCATCTCATCGCCACTACGAGCTGCCCTCAGATGCAGCGGGGACGAGACTGTCATCCACCTCCTGGCACAGAAGGTGTGGTGAGAGTTGCGTTGGTATCAGTCCCAATTCATCCCCAGCAGCTTGGTAACGCAGGACACTGTGCTGTATGGGCTGTTCCCCGGGACGCACACCAAGACAGATATCAACTGCTGCTGGAAGACCATCAATTTGGTGAAGGAGGCTCTTTGGTCTGCCTGAAACCTGCTGGTCTTCCAGCTGAAGGAGCTGTCCGCGACCGAGTGTTGCCGACTGTCACACGCCAAGGTCCAGGAATACATGCTGTGGGACGCCCTGAAGCAAGGGGCGGCTCTATAGGGAAAGGTCACCGTGTAAGGTCATTTCACTTTGTATTGTACAGCACGTATCAGAAGATATGTATTGTATTTTAAATTGTATTAATGGAACCGTATTGTATTGTTTTTGAATTGTAATTGTGACATCTACATTGAACTGTGTATCCTTAACTTTTATGAAATAAGGTATATTTTAAAATTTAAAAAAATTGTTTCCCCCTCCAAAATAAACTACAGCTTTTACAGGTAATCTGGTATTTCTTCCTCTTCCCTTCCCCTTCAAAAGGAAATGGCTTGATGCTGTTTCATCTTGTCATGTGATGCCGTTACCTTCAGATTTACTGTTGCTCTTATATCCTTTCACCTAAAGCATGCGGCCTCCATTATATAGGTTATATGAAACACTTATTTAAAGAAGATATCTTTTTTTAAAAAAAGCGCTGTGTGTTATAAAGAATAACCAATATCAGTTGAAGGTGGCAGGACAAGTTGAGGAGGCTGTTAAGAAAACATATGGCATCTTGGGCTTTATTAATAGAGGCATAAAACCAAGGAAGTTATGCTGAACCTTTATAAAACACTGGTTAGGCCTCAGCTGGAGTATTGTGTTCAATTCTGGGCACCACACTTTAGAAAGGATGTCAAGGCCTTGGGGAGGGTGCAGAAGAGATTTACTAGAATGGTACCAGGGATGAGGGACTTCAGTTATGTAGAGCGACTGGAGAAGCTGGGGTTGCTCTCCTTGGAATAGCGAAGGTTAAGAGGAGATTTGATAGAGGTGTTCAAAATCATGAACAGTGTTGATCAGAGTAAATAAGGAGAAATTGATTCCAGTGGCAGAAGGGTTGGTAATCAGAGGACACAGATTTAAGGTGATTGGCAAAACAACCAGTGGCGACATGAGGAAACATTTTTTACGCAGAGAGTTGTTATGATCTGTAATGCACTGCCTGAAAGGGTGGTGGAGGCGGATTCAATAATAACTTTCAGAAGGGAATTGGATAAATACTTGAAGGGAAAAAATTTACAGGGCTATGGGGAAAGAGCAGGGGAGTGGGACTAATTGGATAGCTCTTTCATAAAGCTGATACAGGCAAGGTGGGCCGAATGGCAGCCTCCTATGCTGTAACATGCTATTACACTATGATAATTTAAGACACTAAACAGAACAGGTAAGTATAAACAACCGCTGAAGCTGGATAAAGTTCCAAAGTGACTATATTTATGTCACCTCTTTTTTTGTAGATATAAAGATAACCACAAATGCTGGAGATATGCAATGAAATAGACAATGTTGATTAGCATTTGAAAGAGAAAGATACTTTTTGATAAGACTTTTCATACTTTGCTGTTTTTATTTCACCTCTATCTTATTGTCGAAGTGATTTATAAAAAGCAATTGGAAGTTGTTTTGGGGAATAATGAGCAAAATGTTTATTTTAGAATGGATAGAAAACAAAAATCAACTGTAACTGTAAAGAGTACTTGCAAAATTCATATACAAAGTTTAATAAAATTGCCATAAGTTGTGTCCCATGTAATTAATTTTCAAACTGAATTGCTCAAAAACAAGCAATACAAACTGAAGTCTGCTAGGCATCATCAAGAACTAAAATTTGAGTGTTCCTGGGAAGAGCTGCTGGGAGCTCTGGCAGAACCCCTCTCCCAGTCAACAATCAGGAGCAAGATGAAGCTGACACCTATTCCATCCCAGTAACTTCATTCTTCAATTCCTAATTTTGATGGCAAAAAACTTTGCAGCAACTTCAATAGGAAACGGAACATTCCAGCTCCTGGATGAAAAGCTGCTATTCTGTCAAATATAGTGCCCAATTCAGAACTTCCTGTTGGCTGAATCCGGGAATGGCATTGGTGTTAGAATGCATAAAGCAATGCATAGCTCACTCGCTTGCAAAAATACAGCAAATTGCTCTCAGCACACTGGAGGAAGTGAGTTGTCAGTCAAATAACTTTAAAACAAAAACAACGAATTTTCACTGAACTTGATCAGTGACTTCCTCTTATAAGTCTCTAGATTCTTTGATATAATAGCAGGTGTAAGAAACATTAATACATTTGGAATGACATCCATAAAGATTGTGTCCTTGTAAATGAATAATGTATTTATAGTATAAAAATGTGGAGATGCCGGTGATGGACTGGGGTTGACAAATGTAAAGAATCTTACAACACCAGGTTATAGTCCAACTATTTTATTTGAAAATCACAAGCTTTCGGAGGCTTTCTCCTTCGTCAGGTGAATGTGGAAATCCTTGAACGTTTCGCATTTATATTCAGAGAACAATACCTGGTGATTACAGATAATCTTTCCAACTGCCCGTTGTCAAGGCAATCAAAGTGTTCAGACAGAGAGGTGTTACCTACAGGGCCACCGAATATACAAACGGCCAGAACACAAAACAGAGAGAGAGAGAGGGAGAAACATCTGAAAGGAAGAGAAAGACAGAAAATGACCCGTTGTATTAAAAACAGATAACTTTTATTCGCTGGTGGGGTTACGTGTAGCGTGACATGAACCCAAGATCCCGGTTGAGGCTGTCCTCATGGGTGCGGAACTTGGCTATCAATTTCTGCTCGACGATTATGCGTTGTCGTGTGTCTTGAAGGCCGCCTTGGAGAACGCTTACCCGAAGATTGGTGGCTGAATGTCCTTGACTGCTGAAGTGTTCCCCGACTGGGAGGGAACCCTCCTGTCTGGCGATTGTTGCGCGGTGTCCGTTCATCCGTTGTCGCAGTGTCTGCATGGTCTCGCCAATGTACCATGCTCCGGGGCATCCTTTTCTGCAATGTATGAGGTAGACAACGTTGGCCGAGTCACAGGAGTACGAACCATGTACCTGGTGGGTGGTGTCCTCTCGTGTGATGTTGGTATCTGTGTCGATGATCTGGCATGTCTTGCAGAGGTTGCCGTGGCAGGGTTGTGTGGTGTCGTGGACGCTGTTCTCCTGAAAGCTGGGTAATTTGCTGCGAACGATGGTCTGTTTGAGGTTGGGTGGCTGTTTGAAGGCGAGTAGTGGAGGTGTGGGGATGGCCTTAGCGAGGTGTTCGTCGTCATCGATGACATGTTGAAGGCTGCGGAGAACATGGCGTAGTTTCTCCGCTCCGGGGAAGTACTGGACGACGAAGGGTACTCTGTTGGTTGCGTCCCGTGTTAGTCTTCTGAGGAGGTCTATTCGATTTTTCGCTGTGGCCCGTCGGAACTGTCGATTGACGAGTCGTAAGAACGGGATATGACGCTTGACTTTCTCTTCCTTTCGGATGTTTCTCCCTCTCTCTGATTTGTGTTCTGGCCGTTTGTATATTCGGTGGTCCTGTAGGAAACGTTCAAGGATTTCCACATTCACCTGACGAAGGGGAAAGCCTCCGAAAGCTTGTGATTTTCAAATAAAATAGTTGGACTATAACCTGGTGTTGTAAGATTCTTTACATTAGTATAAAAATCACAGAGCATGATTCCTGTTGTCATGATTTTTGCTCACATTTTGCATCAATTTTTCCTATTGTAAATTGGTATGTCAACATTTCCCATTCAAATTTCCTACATCAACTGTCACTATGTAATTGCAGGCCCGGGGCAACAGTTGGCTCTGTGGAGCAAATCTCATAAGACTTTCTTCCATATCTGTCACCATCTGAGGTAAGTCATTCTTTAACTTTATTTAAAGCTTTCACATTAGAAGAGGTCCGTTTTGTTTTGTTTTGCTTGTTTCTTGAGCCATTCATGCAGAATTCAATTGGGATGATATTCTTCCATTCTTAATGTTTCCTTGTCATGATATTGCAACGCTGGCACTATCCTTTTAGAGATTGATGCATCTTGAGTAATTATTTCCATCCGGTGGTTTTCATTAGCTGTGAATTTCAAATACAGCCAAACTTATTCACCTATTTTTGCAAGGTCTACTCATTGCAGCCACAGGAAGTAATTTGAAGAGTAGATGGTGCAACTGTAACTTGCTAGGAGACCTGTCACGTGTATCTTGGTTAAGTTGATTTAAGAACTATACAGTGTTTGTATGTTGGCCTCTTTGAACTTATTTGTGTACAATAATTTCTATAAGTACATATTTGAAGAATTTGACCCATTCCAGTCCAGCTGAATAGAGAGGAAGTGCAATGGTGGTATGAGTGTAATTAAATATCATTGACATTTTTTAATGCCAATTTCAAACCTCTATCTTTCTTTATTGCTACAACAACAGTAAAACTCTGT
The DNA here is from genome assembly GCF_035084215.1 of Heptranchias perlo. Lineage (NCBI taxonomy): Eukaryota > Metazoa > Chordata > Chondrichthyes > Hexanchiformes > Hexanchidae > Heptranchias > Heptranchias perlo. Next base: position 11,112,930 of record NC_090362.1, on the reverse strand, counting down.
ACTCAAATATCTTATCAGTAGAAGCAACGATAAAGTTAATGAGGCAATAAGCTTATTTTTTTGCTGAAAGGTTAGGTTGAATTTTGCTGTGCTATATTCTTTCAATAATTTATTAAGTAGACTTTCTGCAATTAAAACGTTTTGTAAGAGCCCACCAACCAAGGTGAAGGGCCGAGGCCCATAGTTCAGGCACTACTAAAAGAAGACAAGTTAAATCGGGAGGTAGTGATTAAGAGATGGCAGGTTTATGATCGCCATCGCTGGAAGTACTACGCAGCCTTGAAGACACCAAGGAGTGAACAGAATGATGAAACACTGGATTGCATTTGTATTTCCCGGGGTGGGGGGGTGGTGGTGGATAAGGAACGTGGAAGATGGGCTCCTCCCTCGTTTCACTTCCGACGTCTCCCAAAAACTAGTTAGAGTGGCAATGAAAGAGGGAAGTGGTCACTTGCCTCCTTTATTAGACAAGGAATGATGCCTGGAAAAATGGAGTGTGAGGTGAAGAAGAAATGTGTGGTCTGATGTACAAATGTCATATTTATGGAAGAATTATAATAGTCAAAAATGGAATAATGTACCTTATGTATGTTACATAGTGAATGTTGTGAATGTATTGGAAGGCTGCATTAGTCCTAGTTGTTGTATCAGAACACCAACATTATGCTACCCACAATATTCTCCCAACCATCTCTTTAAATTTTCCTGCTGTTAAGATTAGGGAGTATTTACAAAGATTTGTTAAACATTTCCCAATACCTTTCCTTTCTTTGTTGATTTTCAACATCTTGCTTAATATTTAAACCTGGAATAATTCTCCTACAAATCTCAAATGAATAGCTTTGTTTTTGAGCACTGTCTGCCCCATGTTTTATAAGGTCTTGCTGTGTTTGAAGGGGATACATGGTTGGCCCTCAGAACTGTGTATGTCTAAGTGGAGGTAGCCTTTCCACTCTTCTGAGGATTATGTATATTTATTCTCCCCTTGATATATGGGTAACTGGAGGGGATTAATTACTCAGGGAACAAAACGTAAAATAGTTGCAACTCCACTGAGGCAGGAGGTTTTGTGTTCCACCCAGTGCTTCTTTCTGTTTATTTTATATATAATGTTTCTAGTTGTCTTTTTTTATTTTACGCTGCAATTTGTATCTTTCATTACCTGTGATATTTTGTTGCACAGTTTTGTATTATAGAATAGTTCAGTGGAGAGTGGACAGTGTGCATGTGGTTTTTATTCTAATGAAAAGGGATGATTTTTCTGAATAATGTGTTTTATCTGAATAGTTATAATGCATATATATAAAGCAGCAACTTGTAAAATTAATATTCACAATATTGCAAGGTTTGACACTTTTTTGTTTTCCCACTTTTTTATGTTCATTTTGAAGCAATAGATTATTATGTTACATTTTTCATAACAGTTGAACTTTGTGAAGAGTTCTGCTTTGTTTTAGGCTTTTGAACATAAACTTATTACAGAATATTAAACATTATGTACCAAAATATGGCAATCTATGTCTTCCTTCCTTTTGAACTACAGAGATTCACAAATGGTTTATTACAACAGCCTCCTGCCACTATCTGAAGATAGCAAATAGAATGAAATGTACCTACAGCTTCTCCCCCATCTGTAGGTTGATTCATAAAATAAAGATGGAGCCATTGTCAGGAGATAAACTTGTTCTTATTAGAATCTGTAGCTCTATTATTTTAATTAGATACTCTGTGCTTTGAATAATGGCATTTAATTATGATCCATGGAGATTTCAAGCAGTGTGCTGAAACATTCCAGAATGCTTGTTTGAAATAGCTGGCTAAACCAACTGTAAATTCGTCTTCTTTAGACAGGTAGACTATACATTTCAAAATGAAACCAGTACAATAACTAGGATAATGAAATGTTAAACTGGCTTTTGCTGCATTTGTTGATGCACTTTTCTTTCTCTCCAGTATGTACTATACCTGCTCAGGCTTTTAGAAAATGGATTTATATTCATTTTTCCACACTCTTTGTACATGTTAACTTATAAAGCCCATCTGTTAACATCTAGCAAGTAAATGCATGCTGAAAATATATTGATAGGATGGTCTCATTACACATCTCATTGAGATGCTGCTGTAGTAAATGAAGGGGGGAAAATTGGATAGGGCCTGTTTTTGGGTGGGGGTAGCATGATCTGCTATTACCCTGCGCCCAATGGTCCCTGCACAAGCAGGACGAGACTTTCGTCACGCCTGAGGATTTACCTGCAATCTACGTTGGAAATCAGCATTGAACCAGGATTCAATGCAATTCGCAATTTCCACCAGCAAGGAGAGCTCCAATCTCTTAAAGGTAGCTGGTACCTGTTATTTGCTGAAAATAACAGTCTGCTGTCTGCACGGAGTCTGAACGGAGATCAGACATTGCACACATAACGCACAGATGCGGATCCCGTTCCTATGTTTACACACTGATGAGTTACGTTAAAACCACTAAATCCCACATCCTCCAATCTGCACGCCAGACCTCACCAATCTGCCAGTCTGAGTTTGTACCAGGCCTGCGAGAGTGCGTGCACCAAGGTTCTCTGCAGATGTGCCAGGGGCCTTGGTGCAAGAGCTGGACAGAAAGAGGGACATCCTATATCCGCAGTGTTGGGGGGCGGGGGTGGGGGCGGCAAGAGGCCCTCCAGACATATACCGAAGAGACAGTAGAGGATGAAGTCAATGTCAGGCGCACAGCATCATGAACGTGGATGCAGTGCAGGAAGAAGTTCAATGCTTTGACATGAGTGGTCAAGATGAGTGAGGTCAACTGTCAAGTGGTGTCTCCAACCAACTGCACCATGCACCCCCCATCCCCCACTTACCAACAAACTCTTTTCATCAGCACTCAACTTTTCCAACCAGATGCTTCCTCTCACCCTTACACATCACCACTGTTTCAAGCCGCCCACCCACAACTCACAGGACAGACACACTGACGGCTATTCAACTATGACAGGCACATCACCCAGACACACGCCTGCTTTCTTGCAGGAGAAGGTGGCGCATATCAAGAGGCAGCGAGTGGCAGTGGCATTTAGCCTCTCGAGCCTGTTCCACCATTCAATGAGATCATGGTGGACATGTGACCTAACTCCATATACCCGTATTAGCCCCATATCCCTTAATACCCTTGGTTCACAGAAATCTATCAATCTCAGATTTAACTTTCACAAGTGAGCTAGCATCAACTGCCATCTGCAGAAGAGCTTTCCAAACATCTCTCACCCTTTGCGTGTAGAAGCATTTTCTAACTTCACTCCTGCATGTCCTGGCTCTAAATGTTAGGCGATGTCCCCTCGTATTCAAGTCCAGGAGACCTCCAAAAGCAGTTACAAATGTCTCTGCAGCCAGAGGCAATAATCCAGTCACTAATCTGTAAATCCTGCTTGTTCCCTTTAAATAGTGCTGGTGGGGGTCCTCCAGGCACTCTAAGACACGTTCAGATGGTTGGGTTTAAGACTGTGCGTTGAGTTGAGCGTTATGTCCCAAAATAGGGTCTATTACTTTAAATCTGCATTGCACACTGAAGCCATTTTCTCCCTACTTTTCATGATCTCAGCGGTCGTTATCTGCGCCTACGCTAACTCCTATACCAAGATGGCGTCTTGCGCATGTCACGCAGGAAAGGTGCGTACGCATCCAAGACGCCATCTTGGATATCGGAGAGGCCATGTCGCGCCGAAACAACGGGCGCTACACGGCGCAATTTAGCGCCCGAAGTGTCCTCCTTAAAAACCACGTCTACCGTAAAAGGAAGAAAGTAAGCTATTGATTTAAGAGGGGAGGGTTTCCAATGAAGAACATAATTTATTTATTTTGAATTGTTCCCTGTCTAGATTTAAGTTGTATTCCTGTGAGTATATTTTTAAATCAGTTGCTCCATGTTGCTGTGAATTAGACTCTATTGTCATGTGAGGTCAGTAATTAGGAGACAATATAGAATCCCCATGGGTGAATTAAAACATTCCAACAACTGGAAGAGGGGTTTTTTTCACATGCAAGTGTGAAGTAGCAATTTTGGATTAATCTGCCTCTTGACATTTTTAAAGGCATTCAAGAAAGGGGATAAAAAGACCTTCACGACAAGGTTGCTGAGTTTAAGTATGCACATGAGAGCAAACCTACTGAGGAACATACGGCAAAAGCAAAATACTGTGGATGCTGGAAATCTGAAATAAAAACAGAAAATGCTGGAAAAGCTCAGCAAGTCATGCAGCATCTGTGGAGAAAGAAACAGAGGCAAATAGTGTTCCAGCCTGGATATGAAAAAGTGCTGTACTGTCCAATGAGGCTAAAAACCCTTTCTCTTCGTAAACCAAAATAGGCCAGAGCATGGTTATCCATCAGTCTCCTGAAATCAATGATACTTTGTTCCATTTCTTTCGTCATACTCCTCAGCCTTCAGTACTCGAGGACATTTCTCTTTTCCTAGTTGCAACTGCAAGTGCAGGAGTCTAGTGAAGTATTGTATTCAAAGATTAAGGAACTGAGAGATGCAGACCTTCTGGCAGTCCCTCTCAAAACCCTTAATGATATATTGCAGGATGTGACCCTACAACAGTCTTAACCCCTGCACTAGAAAAATTACCTCCCACTTATCTCACTACTTTTAGTGGAGCAATTGGTATTTGGGAGAGCATGTGGTTGAAGGTGTACACTCAATCTCCATCTGTGATCAAAATAAAGAAATTCAATGTTTTCACTTTGTGCTTATCTAAGACAGAAAGTACGGGAGAAGAACTTGCATTTATATAGCATTTTAGCACATTCTCAGGACATCCTAAAGCACTTTACAACAAAGGATTACTTATTAAAATTGTTGCTGTTTCATATATGATTTCCTCTTTAAACTGGAGTCTTTGCCTACAGTGTACTATTGATAAGAGCTCTTCATACTTTTTGGTGACATCCAGTGATCTTGAGATTTTGGCCTGGAGTACTGAGACATTTCTCTCTAATCACAAGCATTTTCAGTTCATGTTTCTGTACAACATCTATTATAGCATGATACAAGCATTGAAATTGATTGAATATTCAGTATCTATTAGTCATATTGGGGTCAATTGGTGGGCTCGGTGCACGGGGAGCACACCCAGAGCTCTGAAAGGACGTGAGGCTCGGCCGATTTTAATATCTGAAATCAGTCTCCCACCCAAAGCTGGTGGGAACAGTGTCAGGGCTGGATGTTGGGAATGCAAATTGGGCTGGGGCAGCCACTGCCGGGGAATCAAGGAAATGGTGCCCGGGATAATGTAAGTGCTTGGGGGCGGGGGCGGGGAGGGAGGGGTCCAAAAAGGTACCAGTGTAGGGGAGGCCCAAGGATTCCTTCTGCGGCATGGAGAAGCACTCCTGTACCTCCTATCCCCCAAGGAATCCTCCCTAAACATCTAAATCAGATCATTTTGTCATTTATCTAATTTCTGTTTGTGAGATCTTGCTGTGTGCAAATTGGCTGCCACGTTTCCCTACGGTACATCAATGACAACACTTCAAAAATACTTCACTGGCTGTGAAGTGCTTTGGAATGTCCTGTGGTCATGAAAGGTGCTGTATAAATGCAAGTGCTTAATGCCATGTAGATGAAGAAATTTAACATCATTTGCTGGGAGTGTATTCCACATATCCATTACTGTCTGGATGGAGGGGTGGGGGGAAGAGAGAGGGACAGATCTTCTAATCATGAGCTTTGCCTGTTGCCTGAAGCTTCTTAATTTTATCCTCTTGATCTATTTCTACAATTGCAGGTTATTAAATAACCTGCTTACATCTTAGTATCTTACATCTTTATAAACCTGGATCATATGCTCATTAAAAGCAACTTCTGTTGTGATAGTATCTGTTAATAGCACAAAGTCTTAAATCCAGGAATTAGGGTTATTGTTTTTTCTTTCAATGCTTTCTAAAGTATCAATGTCTTCCTGAAGGTAGAATGCCTAAAATTATACACCATGTTCTAAATTTGGTATCACCAGTAATCTGCACAAAGTTAAAATAACTTGTTTTTGATTTATAAACAAATACCTTCAACACACCCTAGGATTTGACTAATCTTGCAGATTACACCTTTACATTGTTTGGATACTTGATTGAGTGGGAGGATAATGAGGGCAAATGATTTCATTATGGCATCACATCCCATTACAAATCCCACAGATTTCTGCACTTCACACATGTAGTGTGATTTACTGCCCAAGATTTTGTGATAAAGTTCTGATGGTAATGAAAATACGTGTTGCTGGTTGGTGGTTCCAATTCAGTCTGAAGCTGCACCCCACCAATCTCTGCCATTGCCATACAGTGATGTTATTAAGTGGGACATATGGGGACGTGCATCTCAGGAGTATGAAGAGCAACAAGGATGCAGCACCACTGGACTAAAAGAGAAAGAGCGCATGTAGAGTCATGGGCTGAGAGACGTAGTCCAAACGCGAATAGGGGAGAAAGGCAAGCATAGAAAATGGGGTCGGGAAGTGAACAGGGAGAGACATGAACATAGCAAGTATTCACCGAAACCTAGCCTGATAGATGCGACAATCATTCCCCTCAATTTTTAAAGCAAAGCACTTGTTCTCCTAATTTCCACACTTGACTTCTTTCCTTTTCACCTTTGCTAATGGACATTCATTCATTGTGTACATGTTTCCTGGGGGAAATTCATGTTGATTCTAAGAGTCAAACATTTCCTGAACGTAACCATTCCTCAGCTTAATGTGCACCTACTCTTCGAGTGAAACCAAGTGAAGAGGAAAGTAGTGTTTTCATCAACTAAATTTCTTGTGAAGGCTGGAACTAAAACAAGACTAAACTTCGCATCTGAGACTAAAGCTAACACACACTAAGTAGTCCATGACTTTTGGAACAAATGTTGGAAACTGAAATGGACAAATAAAGTCTCCGTTGTCATTCAATATAATTATTTCTTAACATTTCTTGTGAGCCTGGTGAGTTGTGTGAGAAGTTAAACAACAATCAATATTTTTTTAAATACACATTTTGGAAAAAATTCCTGAAAATACGAGAACAAAATTATGGAAAGCAAAAACTGCTGACTACTTATTTTCTCCAAGTCTAAAAACAAATATAACCAAAATTTGGGCACAAAAGACTAGACAATGGCTAGGGCTAAATTTCTGCCGAAGACAAGAAATAAAATAAGGTTAAAACTTGAAGTTCAGAGACAAGACTAAAAGTAAAATTAAAATTGATTCTTGGACTAAAACAACATTGATGTGCATCACATTTCACCAGAAATATAAGTAAGCACTTAGTACTGCTTTTTGTGACCTACTTATATTCCTTTTCTGCTGGTATTGTGTCATGCTTTGTCTGGTCACATGCACAATTTCTTCGGAAGAGGGTTATTACAGGGCGAGCACAAAGAACAGCAGGCTCTTTGGAGCAGGTGCAGCCACAATTCTACCTATAGTTTATACTGTTTGCATCAGCATAAAACCTAACTCTGATTTGGTTCTCTTAAAATTGTCATTGTATATAATATGCGCAATTTATATTGTCAAACAGAGGTTGGGTTTCTGCCGACTTAAGGTCTGGTCTGACCTCCAAATGCCAGTAGGAAAGGGATACAAGTAGGCCACAAAAAGCAGTAGTGTCTAAATGCTACTTCTATAATGTACTGAATTGGCTGTTGCTGTAGTTTACTTTCTTATACCCTGGTTAACACAGCAGCTGTTAATTTCATTTAGTACTGAATTATGTTGCTGTTCTCAGTATAACTAAGTGCCTGTTTTGGGCAGTAACTTTATATTGCCCAATATATCTCCTGAGCTTGAGGGACAAGATAGCGCTTGAGATCTGAATTTAAAGTTAGATTTATTGTGTAAATAGGGAATTTATGAACTTCTGAATCTTCAGTTTGAAAATAATATATTTTATATAATTGTCGGATCTAAGTTACAAAACAAGTAGGGTGAACATGGGTTGCTCTCAATGTGAAAACCCTTATCCCTAAATAAAGAGATTCTGAAAAAGTAGGCCTATGGTCTCAATCCATTCCGCTTGCATTCAGTTCAGTCGTTGAGCATCTTACTTTCCTCATCTATCTTGTTTTTCTTCACTAACAATATTTGGCTATAACAAAAACATACCAAAAGTAGTGGGGAACCAAGGGGTAAATGAGAGTGAGGAACTTAAAACGATTAATATCACCAGAGAAAAAGTACTGGACAAAGTAATGGGACTAAAAGCCGATAAATCCCCTAGACCTGATGGTCTACATCCTAGGGTTCTAAAAGAGATGGCTGCAGAGATAGTGGATGCATTGGTTATGATCTTCCAAAATTCTCTTGATTCTGGAATGGTCCCAATGGACTGGAAGATAGCAAATGTTACCACGCTATTCAAGAGAGGGAGACATTGGTCATCGGGAAAATGTAAGGAAGCGGCAACAGAACACTTAGAAAATCATAATATGATTAGGCAGAGTCAACATTGTTTTATGAAAGGGAAATCGTGCATGACAAATTTATTAGAGTTTTTTGAGGATGTAACTAGCAGGGTAGATAAAGGGGAACCAGTGGATGTAGAATATTTGGATTTTCAAAAGGCATTCGATAAGGTGCCACATAAAAGGTTGTTACACAAAGTAAGGGCTCATGGGGTTGGGGGTAATATATTAACACGGATAGAGGATTGGTTAACGGACAGAAAACAGAGAGTAGGGATAAACGGGTCATTCTCAGGTTAGCAGGCTGTAACTAGTTGGGTGCTGCAAGGATCAGTGTTTTGGTCTCAGCTGTTTACAATCTATATTAATGACTTAGATGAAGGGACAGAGTGCAATGTACCCAAGTTTGCTGACGATATAAAGCTTGGAGGGAAAATAAGCTGTGAGGAGGACACAGAGTCTACAAAGGGATATAGACAGATTAAGTGAGTGGGCAAGAAGGTGGCAGATGGAGTATAATGTGGGGAAATGTGAGGTTATTTACTTTGGTAGGAAGAATAGAAAAACAGAATATTTTTTAAATGGTGAGAAACTATTAAATGTTGGTGTTCAGAGAGACTTGTGTCCTTGTACAAGAAACACAATGCAGGTACAGCAGGCAGTTAGGAAAGCAAATGGCATGTTGGCTTTATATAAAGGGGGTTGGAGTACAAGAGTAAGGAAGTCTTACTACAGTTGTACAGGGCTTTAGTGAGACCTCACCTGGAGTACTGCGTACAGTTTTGGTCTCCTTATCTCAGGAAGGATATACTTGCCTTAGAGGCAGTGCAACAAAAGTTCACTAGATTAATTCCTCGGAGAGAGGGTTGACCTATGAGGAGAGGTTGAGTAGAATGGGCCGATACTCTCTGGAGTTTAGAAGAATAAGAGGTGATCTCATTGAAACATATAAGATTTTGAGAGGGCTTGACAGGGTAGATGCGGAAAGATTGTTTCCCCGGCTAGAGAGTCTAGAACTAAGGGACATAGTCGCAGGATGAGGGGTTGGCCATTCAAGACTGAGATGAGGAGGAATTTCTTCACGTAGAGGGATGTGACTCTTTGGAATTCTCTACCCCAGAGGGCTGTGGATGCTAAGTCATGAATATATTCAAGGCTGAGATGGGTAGATTTTTGGACTCTAGGGGAATCAAGGGATATTGGGATCGGGCGGGAAAGCGGAGTTGAGGTTGAAGATCAGCCATAATATGATTGAATGGCAGCGCAGGCTCGAGGGGCCATTTGGCCTACTCCTGCTCCTATTTCTTATGATAGTAGCCATGATGTGGAGATGCCGGTGATGGACTGGGGTGGACAAATGTAAGGAATTTTACAACACCAGGTTATAGTCCAACAATTTTATTTTAAAATCACAAGCTTTCGGAGATTATCTCCTTCGTCAGGTGAGTGAGTGAAAGGTTCTCAAATCGCATATCTTATATTAGGCTGGGACACCATCACACCAATCAAAGGTGTCGTTGGTGTTCAGACAGGTTAGCCACGGAAAACAGTAGGTCCCAGTATGCTGAATACACATTGTGTCAAATTACACAGACAGAGAGAAAGCGACCCGAAAGGCAGAGAGAGAGAGAATATTAAAAACAGATAACTTTTTTTTCCCCTTGCTGGTGGGGTTACGTGTAGCGTGACATGAACCCAAGATCCCGGTTGAGGCCGTCCTCATGGGTGCGGAACTTGGCTATCAATTTCTGCTCGACGATTTTGCGTTGTCGTGTCTCGAAGGCCGCCTTGGAGAACGCTTACCCGAAGATCGGTGGCTGAATGTCCTTGACTGCTAAAGTGTTCCCCGACTGGGAGGGAATCCTCCTGTCTGGCGATTGTTGCACGGTGTCCGTTCATCCGTTGTCGCAGTGTTCCATCCCACCATCAAACTCCTCAGAATCGGTTTCTTTCTTGGACACACAAATCTCCATTAAAGACGGGCACCTCAGCACCTCACTCTACCGCAAGCCCACGGACAACCTCACGATGCTCCACTTTTCCAGCTTCCACCCTAACCACGTCAAAGAGGCCATCCCCTATGGACAGGCCCTACGAATACACAGGAACTGCTCAGACGAGGAGGAACGCGATGGACACCTACAGACGCTGAAAGACGCCCTCGTAAGAACGGGATATGACGCTCGACTTGTCGATCGACAGTTCCGACGGGCCACAGCGAAGAATCGCATAGACCTCCTCAGAAGACAAACACGGGACACAACCAACAGAGTACCCTTCGTCGTCCAGTACTTCCCCAGAGCGGAGAAACTACGCCATGTTCTCCACAGCCTTCAACATGTCATCAATGACGACGAACACCTCGCTAAGGCCATCCCCACGCCTCCACTACTCACCTTCAAACAGACCATCGTTCGCAGCAAATTACCCAGCTTTCAGGAGAACAACGTCCACGACACCACACAACCCTGCCACGGCAACCTCTGCAAGACATGCCAGATCATCGACACGGATACCACCATCACACGAGAGGACACCACCCACCAGGTACATGGTTCATACTCCTGTGACTCGGCCAACGTTGTCTACCTCATACGTTGCAGGAAAGGATGCCCCAGAGCATGGTACATTGGCGAGACCATGCAGACACTGCGACAACGGATGAACGGACACCGTGCAACAATCGCCAGACAGGAGGGTTCCCTCCCAGTCGGGGAACACTTTAGCAGTCAAGGACATTCAGCCACCGATCTTCGGGTAAGCGTTCTCCAAGGCGGCCTTCGAGACACACGACAACGCATAATCGTCGAGCAGAAATTGATAGCCAAGTTCCGCACCCATGAGGACGGCCTCAACCGGGATCTTGGGTTCATGTCACGCTACACGTAACCCCACCAGCAAGGGGGAAAAAAAGTTATCTGTTTTTAATATTCTCTCTCTCTGCCTTTCGGGTCTCTTTCTCTCTGTCTGTGTAATTTGACACAATGTGTATTCAGCATACTGGGACCTACTGTTTTCCGTGGCGAACCTGTCTGAACACCAACGACACCTTTGATTGGTGTGATGGTGTCCCAGCCTAATGTAAGATATGCGATTTGAGAACCTTTCACTCACTCACCTGACGAAGGAGATAATCTCCGAAAGCTTGTGATTTTAAAATAAAATTGTTGGACTACAACCTGGTGTTGTAAGATTCCTTATATTTCTTATGATGTGGAGATGCCGGTGATGGACTTATGTTCTTAATTCCCATTTGCAGCAGTGTCTTGAGACCTAGCCTTGTCCCTGTTCGTGGTACTGCATGTGCCAGACAGTACAAGTGCTGTACCATCGGTGCAAGAGTTGCAGACCTCATGTAGGAAGTAATCACTTTGATTATTCCAGTTGATATATTATGTAAATAAAGTGGAGGTGGGATTGTATGGACATTTACTTTCACAGAACAATGGTCATTTTCATGTGCATGAACATGGCTACTATCCATTAGTTTCCCAAATGCAGTGATAGTGCTGGAATGTACCCGGCAGCAATAGTTAAAAGGTTGCAGCAGATTGCAGTAGTGTGTATTTAAAGAAATTAATCCAATTAACACATTCTGTGGTTGGCACAACTGAGAGTTCTTCATTGCCTGAGGTTTGGAAGCAGAACATTGCTGTGTCACCAGTCGATTGTGATAATTAGTTCAGGCACCTTCTGATTTTCAAAGGGAGCTGGCAGGTTTTCAAGTGACAAGTGTTTTACTGATGAGCTCCATTCCCTTTGAAGCTGTTACATAAAATTTGCAAAAAAGGCTGAGCAGATACCAAGAAAATGGAACTTAGAAAAGTCTTAACAGTTTTAAGATGATTAAAAAAGTTTAGAGAATAAAAGTCCTCTCTGTTACGGGTTGGCAGGTTGTAACTAGTGAGGTGCCGCAAGGATCAGTGCTTGGGCCTCAGCTGCTTACAATAAATATCAATGACTTAGATGAAGGGACCGAGTGTAATGTATCCAAGTTTGCTGACGATACAAAGCTAAGTGGGAAAGTAAGTTGTGAGGAAGATGCAAAGAGACTACAAAGGGATATAGACAGGTTATGTGAGTGGGCGAGAAGGTGACAGATGGATTATAATGTGGGGAAATGTGAAATTATCCACTTTGGTAGGAAGAATAGAAAAACATTTTTTTAAAAGGTGAGAGACTAAAAAATGTTGGTAGCTTGAGGGATTTTGGGTGTCCTTGGACACTAATCACAAAATGTCAACGCGCAGGTACAGCAAGCAATTAGGAAGGGAAACAGTATGTTAGCCTTTATTACAAGAGGGTTGGAGTATAAGAGTAAGGAGGTCGTGCTGCAATTATGTAGGGCTCTGGTGAGACCACACCTGGAGTACTGTGTATAGTTTTGGTCCCCTTACCCAAGGAAGGATATACTTTCCTTAGATGGGGTGCATCGAAGGTTCACCAGTCGTGAATCAGAAGCCATGGGAAAGCTGCCCAGGTAAGTTTTTTTTTAAAATCGTTCTAACCACGTAATCTGTCTCAAGTAAAGTGCCTTAAGTACCTCAATGAGGTACATTTGGCTCTTTAACTATCGTCCCGCTGGCTTTAATTGCCGGCTGGACTTCCGGATTCAGGATGCCCGCATGCACACAGGTGCGTCCGTGGGGAACTCGGATGTTGGCGCCGGGCTCCGAACCCGAAAGGGATTTCCCCGATTTTCAGAGCCCCCCACCCCCAACACACCCGCAATTTCCTGGGAAAATCGAGCCCGTTAACTCTTAGAAGGCTAGACAGGGTAGATGCTGAGAGGCTGTTTACCCTAGCTGGAGAGTCTAGAACTAGGAGGCATAGTCTCAAGAGAAGGGGTTGGCCATTTAGGACCGAGATGAGGAAAAATTTCTTCACTGAGGGTTGTCAATCTTTGGAATTCTCTACCCCAGAGGGCTGTGAATGCTAAGTTGTTGAGTATATTCAAGACTGAGATCGATAGATTTTTGGACACTAAGGGAATCGAGGGATATGGGGATAGGGTGGGAAAGTGGAGTTGAGGTAGAAGATCAGCCATGAACTTATTGAATGGCAAAGCAGGCTCGAGGGGCAGTATGGCCTACTCCTGTTCCTATTTCTTATGTTCTTATGTTACGCTGTTTAGTCTGTCAAGCTGTTAAGAACAGAGGTGCGGAGTGCGGGCACTGTGCTGATGGGTGGTCTGAACCCCTTCCACCAGACTCCTGGGCTACGAAGTCTGCTCCACTTTACCAGTTTTTCATGCTTCCCATTCTACTTGCCTATCCCCTATAAGTTGTTCTTACACTGTTTTGTAAATATCTTTTATTTCTCTTATTATGCCTCCTTTTGTCTCCTGCACTTATTAATTCTGCTATTTAACTATCCTCTGTTCTCCACCTAAGCACTTTACAGATCATTCTATTTCTTTTGCTGTGTATGGTCATTTGCGTTTCCTCCGCGTCCCTTTGCCTTAGTGAATCTTGGATAGTTTATTATTAGGTTGCAAATAGATGTATAGGACTCCTGCTTTCAGAGATAGCACCACTATCATGGGTCTTAGTGCAATACGAAAACAGCTTAAGAAGAGTATCCCATTTATACATGAATTTTTCCCCTACACATACGAGCCATCCTTATTACACCTCAGAATGAGAATGCCAGATTAGTGCCAAATTATGGACTGTTCTGTGCCACGAACTGACATCCAGTAGGAACTGGGTTGAAACTATAAGAGGCAGCAGAGAGAGCAAATATTCATCCCATCAGTCTGAGATTTGAACCCAGATTTCAAAGGTGCAAGGACAATACGCTAACCATCGACACCATCCATTACCTCATTGGAGGAAAGAGATTTTAAATTGTTAATCTGGGTAGGATTTGAATAATAAATAAAAAGGTTCAGGCAGAGGCGATGCTCCTAGAGCAGATTGAAATTCACTAGTTTTATACTGTGGTTTTATACTGTGGTTTTTGCATTGTAAATTTGGTTGGAAATCATAGCACAGAGTGGCATATGTATCAGTTTTGTTTAAAGAAGCCTTGTTGCTTCCAGTTGTTTATCAAAACTGGAGATGAACAGGACATACAGGAGGTGGGTTGAATGCAGGAGAAGGGAACCTGGAATCGAAGTGCAACAAGTGGATAGAAAATTCAAAAGAAATTAGATAAATAGGAGGTGATGCACAGCAGCCCACAGTAGAGCAGAGGGATGCAGAGAGGTTAGAAAATGCATTGCTCAATTCTGTTCTTATCTGATCTATACACAAGCACTGTCTATCGGGCATCATTGGATAGAAATCAGAAGTGGGAACGCTGGCTATTTTTTTTTCCCTTAGCCCAGAGGAGCAGAGCCCATTGTAATGCCATCCTGCCTGAAGTCAACTAAATCTGCACAGATCTGGTGTTGACCTGGCAACTTCCTAGTCTGCATGCCTGCTTTACCATCTGAGTGATGCTCCAAAGCCTTTAATAATGATGTTTTTAACTATAATGTAGTTAACCAAGCTACATTGTTCTACAAATACCTGAATTCTCAGACACAGCATTGTAGCTGATGATGATTGCAATAGTTTTACTATTTGATAACAATTACTGTTTAATTAGTTACAGTATTGTATTTACAATAAATTGAACTGTATGCTCCGCAGCTTTACCTGTTTAATCTCTGACTGGTTTCTTTGTCACAGCTAGTATACACATGTTTCTTTGAAAACTGAATCATTCTTTCTCTGTTGACTTCATCTTTCCACTGTGCTGATTTCTGATGCATTAGTTTCCTGGTGTGTTGTACATTAGCATTAGGGAAAATAAGTTAGTCATTTTGTTCGTTCACACTGAAAGTTTGAGCAAATTTTTCAGCTCCTGCCTGCATTTAAAAGTCACCACTCTAAGGAGTTGGCAACATCTCCAGTCCCAAACTTTGTGATCTGAATCTGGAATCATTTTGATGTGTGTTAGAACCAGTTGGTACAAGTAAGAAACAAAAAATGTTTCCAAGTCAGCAAGATAATACATTCTAGATTTAATGGTATGTAAAATTTATATATGTTAAATACTTTCTTTTATCAATGCTTTAGTTCTGTTTTGACTTTTTACTCTTAAGCTGTTTTTGCATTGCAGCCTAGGTCTTGGCAGAACATTTATTTTGTATGTGTGTTTGGCTGCACTGTGGGGGCTCAACATTCCATGCACTCAAAGATAATAGGAAACGTTTCTGTGTAACGACATTACAACAGCATGTCCACTAGCCGAAATTGGACCGGTGACTACCAGGAAGATGCAAGGAAAGACCGATCTTCATGATCACCAGTGTGAAAAATTCTAGCAGGTTTACCTTGCTGTGACCACGACTGCAGGAGACCAATGCCAAGGCAGCTGGCTGCTGAAGAGCAATGTAGAAGCAGCTTTTAGTCTTCTGCACCACTGCTTGAGCACCTGCTAGTGTTATATTGGCTGCCAGAAGGTTCAGATTAACTTGCCCTCTAGGGTGTATAAAATATATGGTTAGTGTATCGTTTTGTCTATTCTTCTCTTGGGGAATATCCAGAACTCATCCTTTCTCCCTGTTGGAAATAAAGGAAAATTATCTATGAGCAGAGGATGTAGTTTACTGCTGTTGTAATGGCGATATGTATATGAGAATGGGATGATAAAGGCATTGTCTGTACATACCCTCAGAAATCAGCTGACCAGAATAAATATTTTGCCCTGTATTTGTTAAACTTGCAGTTATTTGCTGCTTTTGAAAGTACTTCCTACCATATTTTGTTGTGCAAATATTAACAACATATTTACCTGTCTGGGAACTAACCAGACTCAATCTATCATAAATTGTGTTTCTGTCCATAAAACTCCTTTTACATCGGTT
This sequence comes from Heptranchias perlo, assembly GCF_035084215.1. NCBI lineage: Eukaryota > Metazoa > Chordata > Chondrichthyes > Hexanchiformes > Hexanchidae > Heptranchias > Heptranchias perlo. The sequence continues at coordinate 11,096,635 of NC_090362.1, read as the reverse complement.
TAGTATGTTTGTATATTTATTTATCTTCCCAGATTCTGCGCAGCCTTTGATGCAAATAAGATGCTGAAAGAAGTTGCATAGGTTAGTTTGAAGTTTTGATTTTCTGAAACAGAAGATGTATTTCAGTAGAATACCTTTGATGCAACATTAGATAAGGATCTATTTGAATGCTAAGCAGTCCTCTGACTATTGCCTTCAGGTTTTAAGGATATGGACCAAATCAAAACTGTCAGTGAAAGTGTGTGCTGATGAATTGGCTTTACAGTGTTCTCAAAGGCACCGCCCTGCAGCTCACAGTGACCCAGCTCTGGAACGCTTTCCAACAGTAAGTATGACATTATTAACTCCACGCGGAGATCATGAGGTTGGACTTCAAACAAATAAATGCACAGTTATTTTGAAATATATTTCTGTAGATGTAGAACAACAGTCAAACGTGGCAATGAAAGTAAATAAATATAAAACACCTAATCTTACCTGGGAGCATTTGCTTTCTAAACTAAATTTGATGTGCAATGTTTAAAAAGAAAAATAGTAAGACTTCCTGGTCTATGGTGTGTTGTATCTTAATGTCAGGGAGTTATAGGAATGTAGTGGAGTATTTTTTAACTTCTAGCTCACAATTGTATCAGTTCAATTATTTTTTAAAAATTGACAGCTCAATTAGGTGTTTGTTTCACTTCCCTTTGGTCTTGCTGCATTTTGATTAAGAGGTGATCTAATGCAATGATTAAGATGATTAAAGGATTTGATAAGGTAGATAGAGAAACTATTTCCTGTGGTGGGAAAGTCAAGGGGGCTTAAACTTAAAATTAGAGCTAGGCTGTTCAGCGGTGATGTCAGAAAGCACTTCTTCACACAGAGGTTAGTGGAAATCTGGAACACTCTTCTCCCAAAAAACTGTTGAGGCTGGGGGTCAATTGGGAATTTCAAAACTGAGATTGATTTTTGTTAGGCAAGAGTATTAAGGGTTACGGAACCAAGATGGAGTTAATTTACAGATCAGCCATGATCTAATTGAATGGTGGAACAGGCTGGAGGGGCTGAATGAACTCCTCAAATTACTTTTCACTATGGTTGTTGCATCAAATGGACTGCCAAGTATAACTTACATTAAAAAGTAATAATTAGGAAATGATACAAATTCAGGTCCTCCAACTACTGAAGGGTTGTTTTGGTTTCTAATGAAAAAAATCATTGCATTTTTACTTGATACATAGAAATACATAGAAGTTTTGACACAGAAACAGGCCATTCGGTCCAATCAGTCCATTTCGGCGTGACCCTTCACGAGAGCAAATAGTCCTAATCACATTTACTCGCCCTGTTCCCGTATCCCTTCATCCAGCTATCCAATCGATTTATATTGTTCCATTTACAAAACGGTTCACTAAATGATGATATGGTAAAACAGATTACTGTAGAGACCTTGTATCATGCCAACACACAACTTGATTATTAAATCCCTCCACTAAGAACAGAAGGAACAATATGAGGAGTCCACTTGCCATTATCAACAGACTCAAACTCGAAGTGTTTTCTCTGGTTCGCAATCAGACCCTGGTGTAGAACAGTCAGTGGATCAAGAACAGAACATTGGACAGTACATCAACAGACTCCATCCATCTGGCAGGACACAATACTGATTATTCACTGGTGCAGGAATGATGTGGTGAGACTCCTGGTACATCTCGTAGCCTGAATGAACAATGTGGCACCCAATGAGTCGAGTTTTCTATTGTTCACCCTCATGAATGGCTGATCCACCTGGAGATAGTCTGTTGAATTTTCAGGACGTGGAGTTATTCATCAGTTGAGGTTCTTTACAACATAGGTAAACCACAAATTCTTCTGATTTTATATGAGGCCAGGCTATCTTTTTTTGGAAATGGATATTTCTGTATCCATTTCTTCTGTTTTCCCTGTTCTCACAGTTCTTCAGAAGTGACTAGTAAAGTGATGTTAATTATGGTAACCCTGTATTGACTTTGGAAGCTGTGGTCCTCTGGCATCCTGGAACTAAATCACTGGTTTCGGTGCCCCATAGAAAGGACCATCCTTTTTCCGTTAGCCAGTCGAGTCTCATCTGTGGACAGACGAGTTTCCATTTAATGGCTTAGCTGTTGAGTGGAAATGTTTCCTGGTAAAGGCACTTTCTTTGATTGTGGTAGATACTTGTCCCTAAGGAACGTCTCACAAATAGAGCAAATAACATTAAGAAAATCGATAAACACATCAGCCTTTTAGAATTTGATGCTCCCTGGTTCTGGAGTATTTTGAACATTTTCCATCACTCAGGCTGAAATGTTCATGTAATAGCAATTGAACTTTCATCCCTCTGATTTGATGATGTTTGTATATAAAAAGGGTGTGAAATCTGTATCCTCTTTGTGTCCCATTGTTCCTCTAATGGAACTTAAATTTAAGTTCTTTATAAGATAATATCTCGCTTTTGTGCCTTTTAGTTCATGCAAGCTCAAATTTTTAATCTTCTAAAACCACTTTGCTAGTGGCTATATTTGGTTCTGGTGGGTCAGTGCTCTTTAGGCACTGGCTGTTGAACATGTTACCTAATTTGGCAGTAATCAGACCATTCAGACCCATTCTAGGTTCTTACCAAAGGTGGGTTCACACTCACTTGTAGCAGGAGTTAGTTGTCCCATTTTTTTTTTTCTGCCTTGACTTTTTCATTAAATGAATCTAGATAGGAGGCAAGGCTTTTAAGTATGGTAGATTATACAGAATCATTTCAGAAGTCCCAACAATTTTCATAGCCTGAGATCCCTACGTTATGGCTAAGGCTCCTTTCAAACAGAAGCTGGCTGAGTGGATAATGGAATACATTCTGCATTGCTGTTATCTGGCAAGTATGACATTTTTGGTTCAGTCAACGGACTTTCACTTCCTAAAAGGGAATGGTGAAATTGGAAACTCCCCGTGTAAGGAAGGTATAATTTTGATCCTGTCTTATCACTATTGTAGCATACTACCACTTTTTAATTTAAAGTCAAAGACTAGTTCAAGCAGAAATATAATTAATTTCCATCTGGAGTATGGCTCAGTCCACATTTATGTTGAGGAAGGGGTTAAACATTGCTTTTATTTATGTTTGCAAGGTACCCCTGCCCCCATACTGAGTTTTTTCCACTGGCTTTTATTTAAGTTACCCACACTGAAAGGTAATAAATAGTTCCTGCACTGAGTAAACACTGTTAATTGGTATATAGGAGATATTTCTGCAGAACAAATCCTGACATTAAAGATATTATATTTCATGTATTTTAGTTGTCCATTGAAATTACGTAGCAGTATAATAAAAGAATTGATTTGAAGTCTATGTGTGTTGATGCTGGCGTTTTCTATAGGGAGAGTGATGAGGGATGATAGAATCAGCGATTGATAAATCAGGATAAGTACGTGGGAGTACTTCGTTATGGTGCCTCATCATACTGTATAGATTAGTGGATCTTCTGTGGCAATGCTCAACACAATCATCGAATTTTACAGCACAGAAGGAGGCCATTCGGCCCATCGTGCCTGTGCCCGCTCTTTGAAAGAGCTATCCAATTAGTCCCGCCCTCCTGCTCTTTCCCCATAGCCATTCAAATTTTTCCTTTCAAGTGTTTATCCAATTCCCTTTTGAAAGTTACTATTGAATCTGCTTCCACCACCCTTTCAGACAGTGCATTCCAGATCATAACAATTTGCTGCGTAAGAATATTCCTCCTTATCTCCCCTCTGGTTCTTTTGCCAATTAGCTTAAATCTGTGTCCTCTGGTTACCGACCCTCCTGCCCGTGGAAACAGTTTCTCCTTATTTAATCTATCAAAACCCCTCTCAATTTTGAACACCTCTATCAAATCTCCCTTTAACCTTCTCTGCTCCAAGAAGAACAATCCCAGCTTCTCCAGTCTCTCCACAAAACTGGAGTTCCTCATTCCTGGTACCATTCTAGTAAATCTCCTCTGCATCCTCTCCATTTTTAGTAAAAGGATGATAGAATTGTGGAACTGATTGCCAGGAGTACTTTGTTATGGTGCCTCATCATACTGTATAGATTAGTGGATCTTCTGTGGCAATGCTCAACACAATCATCGAATTTTACAGCAAGCAGATATTAAAAAGAGACTAGATGGATTCCTGGCATTAATCCCAAAATCACAGTGAGGAAACTGATGGGAGGTTTAATGTGATAAGCTCTGTAGACTGAAGATGTTCTCCTGTCTAAAACGTTAACATGCTACAATACAGAACCGTATCCAATTCATTTTTGAAAATCCATATAAATCACATCTACTGCATTTCCAATTCTTTTTTCAAAGAATTCTATGAGGTTAGCCAAACACACTTTGAAAAAATTGTTAATTATTTTTTTTAAATGAAAATAAGCATTTATATAATGCTTTTAGCGGAGAAAATATCCTAAGGTGCTTTACAGGGGGAAAATAATACAGATAAAAGAAATAAAGGAACAGACATCAAGCCACAGTGCAAGAGGAGGGGTTACTTAATGCTTGGTCAGAAAGATTTTTGAAGATAGAGATGGTGCATGGGTTTAGGGAGGGAATTCCAGAGAGTAGGGCTGAGGCAGCTGAAGGCTTTGCCACCACTGGTGGGGTGAAGGGTCGAAGAATGCCCAAAGGACCAGACTCTGAGGACTGAAGGGAGTGTGAGGGGGCATGAGGCTGGAGGAGGTTGCAGTGATGGGGTGAGGCTGTGGATCAATTTGAAGACTAGAATGAGGATTTTAAATTCAATGCATTGGGGGACTGAGCCAGTATAGGTCAGTGAAGATGTGGATGGGTGAATGAGATTAATTGCCAGACAGAATACTGGTGGCTGATTTTTGAACAAATAAAAGGCAGAGGGTGAGAGGCTGCAAGGAGAACATTGGAGAAATCAAGTCTAGAGGTGACAAGTGTAGATAACAATTTTGGTGGAAGTAGGAGTGATGGAGGAGTGGAGGCGGACGATGTTGCGGAGGTGAAAGTAAGTGGTATTGGTGAGGGATAGGAAGTGGAGTTTGAAACTTAACTCTGCGTTGAGTAGGGTGCCATGGTTTTGCATGGCCTGGTTCAGGCTGCGGAGCGGGATGCACTCCGTAGTAAAGAAGTGTTCTGTGTTGGGGGACTAAAAATGATGGCTTTGGTCTTCCTGTTGTTCAGTTGAAGGATATTTTGACTAATACACGACTTGTATCAGACAGGTAGTCTGACAACATAGTTGTGGTCGTGCGTGGAGAGAAGTGGTGGAGACGTAGAGGTGGGTGTCATCATCATATATATGGAAACTGATCCCATGCCTGCGGATGATGTCACTGGGGCCCTTACTAACTCAGAAAGGTATGTTTTTCTCACTTTCTGGAGATTCCACAATTTTCCTTATAATGCTGAAAGCTGTCCAGAAACTATGGGAATTCTGGCACCCGGCCTCAGTCAGCGTATGGCTAAAGGACTGGCTGTTCAGAGAACAGACTGACCGCTCGGGTTACTCACCTTGGGTCTTTGCTACGATTGTAGCATGTCACAAACCTCCTTCACAAATGCTATATAACTGTAAATGGAAAAGACTTGTACATATGTGTCTGGATCAGGGAAGACCACACTTCATACTTATCACTCCAGCTTTTGATCTGAATCTGCCATTAGACAAAGTCATATATCTCGTGTAAATCTCTGGCTACTGCAGAACACATGTTGGCATCTTGGAAAATCTATCTGGTTTTCGTGTTCATCTTTACCCTGGCAGGTGAATGAAGTACCTGCTTTGGTGGCTGATACAATGTGTAGTCTGGCATGTTTATAATTCTTGTCCTTCTCCCCATATGGACTGGATTGTTGTGCACATTTCCTCAAGTGTGCTCATGTGTATCCAATAATACTAATTTGATGGCCATTTCATGTTTGTCCACTACCATGCTTCTCTCATCTGGTTAGTGGTTGCTGTAATTCCCTTCCCTCTCTACCCCCCCGCCCCCCCCCCCTGCCGCCCCTTTCCTAGTTCTCAGATTTGGACTGATCTCTGTTCTCATCCTAAGACCTCTCCCAGATCTCTGTCATGTTCTTGTACATCAGGTTTTCCTGTGTTCATTTGTGTACACATCTTAGCTACTGTTCTGGACCCAAGCCCATTACTTCTGGTTTTCCTTTCAGCCCTCCTGGGCCCGGCTCTCCTCTCTCCTCCTCTTCCTCTCACCCAGCTATGCTACCTTTTGTGTCCCCCTTCTCCATGACCGTGGTTCCCCCCCACCCCTCCCATTCCACCCTTCATGACTCCTCAGCAATTCTTCCTTTCATAACATTGTCCCAGTCTTGCATCCCTCCCGAATGAGCTCATAGCTCCATTCTGTGCTTTCCTTGGCATTTTTCAGCAGGTGCATCCCAGGACCCATCAGTGGCTGTTCCAGAGCATCAATTCAAATTGCCCCAACCTTTGCCCCCAGCAACCACTTCATCATGCATGCTCCTTAGGAACTAATCTCTCCAACTTTTTCCATTGCAGCCATCTCCAATCCTGCCAGAAAACCTATAATGACCACTGCCTTCGTATATCCCTCCAGAATGTTCACTTATTCGTGAACAAGGTCTTTACCATTCATGAACTTATTCCAGATGATTCCATTGACATCCTGGTACTGACAGAGATATGGCTCTTGCCCAGCAACTCTTTCCCATTTAAAGTGGCCGCCTCACCTGGCTATACTGTTTACCATCAGCCTTACCCAAACTATCATGGTAGTGGCATGGCCTTCATTTGGCGCCTCCACCTACTTCTATGGCACCTTTTTCTCTTTTGAAACCCTTTTCTATCCCTTACACCTTGCTCTAAAATCCTTGTTTACTGCCCCAAAGCCTAATGTCTGCTTCTGTACAAAGATATCGGCCTACCTCTCTCTTCCCTTAGCTTCTGCACTGGGTGACGACTCATTCTCGGTGCTACCAACCCACAGCCCTCTCTTCTGACATCACTGGCCTTCTTTCATACTTCAATCTCATCCTCTATTTAAACTCCTCCACTCATACTTGGGCACCTCCTTGACTTCATCATCACCTTTGGCTCTCTGTACCCATAGTTTCGATCACTGCGGCAATCTCTGACCACTTCTTCATCACTTTTACTGCCCACATCCTACTACCCTCCTCCAATCCCCACTATTCTCACCATTCACCCATGGAAAGAATTCTCCCCATTTCTGTCACAAATTCATTTAGAAATTCTCAATTTCCTTGCCTTTGGCCCACCAGTTTTTGTAATACCTCCGCTGTGTCAGCCTGCTCAATCGCTTCCTCGTTTTTGCCTTCAATAGTCTTGTCCCCTGCAAATCGAGCACTATCTTCCACCCTGTCACTCCTTCTGGTACATCCCCCTTCTTTACTTCCACAAGTCAGAGTGGCATAAACTCGAATGTACCAAGTGCACAACTGGCCTAGTCATCAATCCCCTGATCTGGCTTGACCACATTAAGTGTTACTGTGCTTCACTCACCTCTGCTAAAACCACCTGTTACTCCAGGATCATCCTGGAAGCCAAGGACAACATCATGCCTTGACCCCCTCACCACTCATCCCCCATTCTTGGTCTCCATGCTATCTGACATTGCCTGAGAAAAAGGGACCATTGACAATGTCTCACTCTCCTTTAAAAATTCACTCACACCATCAGTCCCTCCAGCTACTATTCCATCTCCAACCTCCATTTTCTTTCTAAGTTCCTTGACTGTGCTGTCATATATAAGCTCCATACCCATCTCCTCTGAAAATCCCTGTTTGAATCTCTCCAGTCTGGCTTCTATCCTTCTCACAGCACCAAAATGGCCCCAGCCAAATTCATGAATGACATCTTCTGTGACTATGATTGTGGTGCTTTATCCCATCGCATCCTCTCGTAATGGTCAACCGCACCATCCATTTCCAATGTCTCTCCTTTTTTCAGCTCAATGGGACCACCAATGCACCATTCCACTTCTACCTATTTGAATGCAGCAAGTGTGTCTGCTCCTGCCCAGATCCCCTGATGCAATGATTTTTGAAAAGTGAAAACTGAAGCAACACTGGATTAACTTTCTGGCTACCTGTTCTTTGAAAAGTCAGGAATGAGAAAGACCATTCAGCTCGTTGAAGCCTGTTGCTGTAACAAACTAATTCTCTCATTAATTGTAATGTGAATAACCCCAATATTTTTGCCTCTGTTATCTCATCTCATTTGTTGATTTTTTTTTTCTAAACGTTTCTCGTTCTTTGTAAGGTTTTTCCTGATATAGTTGTTCTAATTTTACTTTTCATTATGTCCATGTTCTTGGTCCCTGAGCAGGTTCTTGCTTCAGTCAATTTTTTCTTGAAATCTGAATAATGATGGCCCATTGTATCACTTCACATTCCTTTGTACAACTGAGTCTTACAGTAGCCCAACAAAAAACAACAGGCAACAATTTTAGAAATGGAATAAAACCTTATTACAGTCTTGGGAGTAGCAAAGCAGAACTTCCCCATAGAGCTTACGTTAGTAAAGTTTGAGCTTCCTTCATTAAATATAATAGCACTCTAATGGGGATCATGCATTTGTTTACATCTTGATGTAATTTTTTACACAATTTTAATCAATTGTTTAAGTAGAATCCTGCAAATCAAATTGTTATATTTTTTAAGAAGTTATTCTGCTATGACACTGATTTGTGTAAATCACTGGAAACTTCTTCATTTGCAAGCTGTGCAGTTGCTCGCACTCATGAAATAAGAGCCCTATCAAATACCTTGGTTTATGCTCTCACCTGTTTAAACAATCAGTACTGAATATATGATACAGGCATGCTTTTACTGGCTATGAAGCATTGTTGCTTTGGACTTTAATTCTGGTTCTTAATTATTTATTCCGGTGAAATGGAACCATCATTAACTTTATGTTGTATGCTGTTTGCAGTTGTGGATTGTTTTCTTTATTCTTTTGCTTCCTAAGATATGAGTCATTGTCACACACTGGTGGGGTTGTTACTTTCACAGCTACTGGATGGTACAAACAGTTGGGAGTGAGCTGCTGCATTCATATTACTTTGCAGCAGCAGAAAACAAGCAAGTAATTCTGTGAGGGATGCTATACTTCCCTGACTGACTGCTGCAATCAGTGGGAAGTAGTCATGAACTCCTCCTGGATTGATGATTGATGCAAAGTTTGGTTTTTATGCCCTGGAAAAACTGTGTTCTTATTTTCTTCATTTGTTTTTCAACAGATGACCGACTAAAAGCCTGGCGACCAAAACCAGTTCTGCTGTGGGTCTGGTAGTCCATCTACATGATCACATGACTCTTGATATGGATGCGGTCCTGTCAGACTTTGTTCGGTCCACGGGGGCAGAACCTGGTCTGGCAAGAGACCTGCTGGAAGGTGAGTTAAATACTGAAGAACAAATATTGTTAAACTGTTACATGACGCTGTGGCATCTTTAGTGAAGAAGGATAGAATATTTTTGTGTTGTACGTTTATTTTCAATTTCCTTTGCTTATTCAATATTATTTCTAATGTTTAGAATTTGTTGACCTAACCGTATGGTACCGGAGTGTGGTGTTCTGGTTGGCTATGGACAGATTTGCTTACTACGCTGCCATATTAACGTGTTTGAAACTGCTTTACCCCATAGTGGTCAGAATTTGTGTGTGTATATATATATATATATATATATATATATATAGAGTGTGTGTGTGTGTGTGTGTGTGTGTGTGTGTCTTTCAAATTAAATGTTTAATGTTAGTCCCATTCTTGTTTCTACTTGAAGATATTGAAGTTTTCACAGCAGAGGTCTGTTTATGAACATGTGGTTTGCATATTCAAGTCAGGGGCCTTCATCAAATTCTTGCCAACCTCTTTGGGGGAAGAGCAGAAACTGACAGAAATGATATTGGAGCCCTTATTATTGCCAACAGCATCAATCCTGAGCATTCCTTATCCATCGGATTGACACAAAATTGGTTTCTTGTTCCTATAATCTCTCCATACACTCTTGAGAGCTTCAACTTTGTTCAACTAGCATGAAGTAATGATTTTGAGTGGACTCTTGGGAAATTGAATTGGGGGAGCTGTGATGAATTATTGTCTTATCAATCAGAGGAGTAATACATTGTTCACACCGCCTATTCTTATGATGTATGTAATTAGGATAAAATAGGTCATGGGGCCAGTGTGATGTAAAAATGAAGGAGAATTCTAATGATGAAGAAGAGTTGTTATGTCATACAGTTTTCATAAAATATATTTTTTTATATATATATTTTATATATATATAAAGAGTGATCTGTACAATAAAGTGGTAACATGAAACTTGACCCCCCCCCCCCCTACTGCAGAGGTATGATCTTAGCCTGGCTGTTGTGAGAAGACACCTTTGCACCTGCTTTTGCGAGGGCAGGAAGGGAAAGTGGATGGGTAGACTTCACTGGGCTGCTGTTGATCATCATCTAGCAGCCATTAAATTGACCTGCAGATTGCTGCCTTCTCCATCTGCTTGGCGACAGGAGACTTGTTGACATTCCTGTTGTACCAAAGAGAGTATTGTGGTGAGCCAGTCCTTTTAACAGCTTGTACTGCAGTCTGGTGAGCTTATGAATGATAACGTAACAAGTGATCCATTGACTGACTACTGTATGTATGCAGGTGGTTCTGGATACAGATTTTTTTTAATAGCAAGATTCTTGGAAAATGAATAACAAAAAGAATGGTATTTCACTTAGTATTCTTTGTCTGTAAAAGTACTCTGAACCATACAAAGTGAGGTTTGTAAGATTCCTTTGCTTTATATTGCTACTATCAGCTGAATTTCATCAAAACTAATTCATGTTAAGATTATAAGGAATCGTAGCAGGGAGTTGAGCTTTGATAAGTAGATGGGAATAGAGCTGGGATGATTCCTATTCCAACTAAATAATATTGGTTTATACACACATATGAAATTCCTTGGGTGCCTAATAAAATGTAGCTTAGTGTGGATCAGGATTGTATAACATGAGTGCTAATAATCTGACACTTTAAAGTGCTGAATTATGTCAGATGTATCATCAAAAAATTGTACATTGTATTGGTATTATTCAGCTTTCCCCACTCCTCTCCTGTCATGAAGACATCGGCATTTGCTGGAGTATGGTGCCATAAGCACTGGCAGCCTCCTGGTACCTTGTTACATTGGTCAACTTTCATGTGTAAGCCTGGGCATTGAGTGCTGGCATTCTACTTGGTTATGTTGGCATCTTTGTCCAGCCCAATCCAGCACATACATGCACTTTCCAGCAGGAGTCACTGGAGGCCAGTCAGGAACTGGATTCCTGAATGATTTCTCTCCTTTCCCCGCTCCCCCCCACACCCCTTCTCCCGGCTTTTGTAACCCGGTGGTACTGAGGCCAGTTGTCATGTCCCAGCTGCTGCCCTGCCTGAAATCGGCCAATTTGGCATGGACCAAACGTGGCATCTTCCTTATCTGCTTCGCTACTCACTCCGTGAATCTGCTGAGGCACCAGCGTATTGATGTTATATCATCAGTATTGTGTGATGTTCAGAAATAGAAATTAATTTCATTTCCTGAATGTTCATGTAATTGACTGGTTTCATTTAAGTTATAGTAGATGTCATTAGGTTAGTAACATCAGAGGGCTGTGGATGCTCAGTCGTTGAGTATATTCAAGTCTGAGATTAATAGATTTTTGGACTTTAAGGGAATCAAGGGATATGGGGATCAGGTGGAAAGTGGAGTTGAGGTCGAAGATCAACCATGCTCTTATTGAATGACGGAGCAGGCTCGAGGGGCCGTGTGGCCTACTCCTATTTCTTATGTTCTTAGTGGTGTGATAAAACACTGGATATTAAATTTTGCAGTAATTTTAAAATACTTGTCCCTTTTCTCTCCCAGTAATTACAGTTAGCTCTCTAGCATCTCAGCTTTCTGTATCGTGTAATGTTGGATAAGGGTGGCTTCATCGTTTTTATTATATATATTTGTTTTCCGGATGTGGGCAACAATGGCAAGGCCACATTTATTGCCCATCCCTAGTTGCCCTGAAAAGATGGTGGTGCACCTTCTCCTTGAACCACTGCAGTCCTTGTGGTGATGGTGCTCCCAAAGTGGTGGTAAGTAGGGAATTCCAGGATATTGATCGAGTGATGATGAAGGAATGATGATGCGTGTCCAAGACAGGATGGTGTGTGACTAGAAGGTGATGGTGTTCCCACGACTTTGCTGCTCCTGTCCTTCTTGTGAGTAGGGGTGGCAGGAGAGAGAGATGTTTTTGAAGTAACCCTGGTGAGTTGCTGTAGTGCATCCTGTAGATTATACATACTGCCACCACAGTGCACCAGAGATGCGTATTGAGCTCAGTGGCACGGAGGCTGATCAAGCAAAGGGTCACATCCTGGATAGTGTTGAGCTTCTTGAGTGTTGTTGAAGTTACATCCATCCAATTAAGCGGTGACTATTCCATCACAGTCCTGACTTGAACCTTTTAGATGGAGTAGAGGCTTTGAGGGGTCAGAAGATGATCAGGTCCACTTAACGCAAAGTACCCATCCTCTGCCCTGCAACTGTAGCCATGGTGTTGATATGGTTGGTCCAGTTAAGCTTCTGATCGGTGGTAACCCCCAAGATTTTGATTTTGGGTGACCTGGAGATGGTAATGCTGTTAAAGGTTGGAGGAGGGCTCTCTCTTGTTGGAGATGGTCATTACCCGCCACTTATGTGGCGCAAATGTTAGCTGTACAAGCCTGGATGTTCTCCAGCTCATCCAAGTTGGCACAGAACACAACGGTTAGCCTCCGACAACCACAACCATCTTCCTTTGCGTCAGATATGACTACAGTCACTAGAGGGTTTTCCCTTTGACCCCCATTGACCTCAGTTTTACTAGGGCTTCTTGGTACCATAATCAGTCAAATGCTGCCTAGATACCGAGATCAGCTACTCTCACCTCTCCTTTGGCATACAGCTCTTGTGTCCATGTCTGGATCAAGGCTGTGATGAGATCTGGAGCTGAGTGGTTTTGGCAGAACTAGAAATGAGGGTCGGTGCACTGGTTATTGGTGAGTAGATGTTGCTTGATGACACTATTGATGATTCCTTCCATCACTTCACTGATTGGGAGGAAGTTGATCGGGTGGTAATTGGCCGAGTTAGATTTATCTTTTTGTAGATTGGACCTACCTGGGCAATCTTCACATGTTGCCAGGTAGATGCCAGTATCATAGCTGCATTGGAACAGCTTGGCTGGGGGAGCATCTAGTTCTGGTGCACAGATCTTTAGTACTACAGCTGGGATGTTGTCAGGGCTCATAGCCGTTGCTATCTCCTGTGCACTCAGCCATTTCTAAATGTCACGGGGGTTTGCAAGTATCTTTAGCACTTTTAGCTGAGGATACTTGCAAATACTACAGCCTTGTCTCTTGCACTTGTGTACTGGATTCAACCATGGTTGAGGATGGAACATAAGAACAGGAGTATACCATTGCAGCTCCAGGAGCATGTTCCACCATTCAGTTAGATTACGGCTGATCTATTCCTCAACTCCATTTACAGACCTTTGATCCATATTCTTTGATACCTTTACCTAACAACAAAAAATCTTATCGATCTTAATCTTGAAAATTTCAGTTGACCCAGCATCCACACCCTTTTGAGAAATTGGATTCCAGATTTCTACTACCTTTTGTATGAAAAAGTTCTTCCTGATTTCACTCCTAAATGATCTATCTATAATTTTAGGATTATGCTCTCTTGTTCTGGATTCCCCCACCAGAGGAAATAGTTTCTTTGTATCTACCCTATTGAATCCCTTAACCATTTTAAATACTTCGATTAGATGTTCATGACTGCAGGCCCAATCTGGCACTCCTGTTAGTTGCTTGGTTGTTTACCAGCCTTCTCAATAGGGTAGATGCAGGGAGGATGTTTCCTCTGGCTGGGGAGTCTAGAACTAGGGGTAGGCCATTTAGGACTGAGATGAGAAGAAATTTCTTCACTCAGAGGGCTGTGGAGGCTCAGTCATTGAGTACATTCAAAACAGAGATTGATAGATTTCTAGATATTAAAGGCATCAAGGGATATGGGGATAGTGCAGGAAAATGGCGTTGAGATAGAAGATCAGCCATGATCTTGTTGAATGGCGGAACAGGCTTGAGGGGCCGGATGGCCAACTCCTGCTCCTGTTTCTTATGTTGTTATGTTCAACTGGATGCAGTAGTTAGTTGTACTTAACTCTGTCTATAGCCTGCTGCTTTTGGTGTTTAGTCTTGGTACCTCATTCTAGCTTTGTCTGGTGCTGCTCCTGCCACATCCTTCTACACTCACCATTGAACCAGGGTTGGTCTTCTGACTTAATGGTGATCAAGAAGTGAGGAATTTTGGTGGTATACAATTCTGCTGCTGATGGCCCACGGTGTCTCATTGATACCTAGTTTTTGGCTGCAAGATCTATCCATATTCTGTCCCATTTAGCATGGAGGTAATGCCACACTACATGATGGAGGATGTTTTCGCGAAAGATTTTGTCTTCACAAAGACTGTGCGGTGGTCACTCCTACCAACGCTATCATGGGTAGATATGTCTGCGACAGGTAGGTTGGTGAGGACAAGGTCAAGTAGGTACTTGTGTTGTTTGCTGTTTCACCTGACCCAGGCTCAGTCCACCAGTTACATCCTTCAGGGCTCAGCCATCTTGGTGAGTGGTGGTACTATCGAGCCACTCTTGCTGGTGCCATCCAGAGAATATTCTGTGCTCTTGCTTCCCTTAGAGCTTCCTTCAAGTGATGCTCAATATGAAGGAGTACTGATTCATCAGATGAGGGAGACATTTTATAATTTATACAATGAGTACAGTAGCCCTAGTGGTAATGATACAGAACTAGCAACCTAGACATCAAGCGTTTAAATCAACTATGGCAAGTTATGAAACTGAATCCAATAAATCTGATAATTTGTGGGCTAGAACCACAGAATTGACTATGACCGCTTCAGGAAATGTCCTCCAGGAAAGGGAGCCTAACCAGTCTGGCCTTCTCGTGACACCAGTCATTTACTAAGAGGTTGTTTTTTAATGCCCTTTGAAGTGGCTTAGCGAACTTTGGTGATCAACAGGATTCCTTGACCTTGTTTGACCTGAAACCATGAGACTTCATGAGGTCTGGAGTCACTGTTGAACCCAACAGTATATGACTGTTTTCCCAATTCTGGCGGGTCTATCCTGCCAACGGGGATAGGATATATGGTAATGGAGGAGTCTGGGATGTTGGCTAATGGATATGATTCTGAGAGTATGGCTATGTCAGGCTGTTGCTTGACTAGTCTGTGGGACAACTCTCCCAGGAGGAGCACTAGTCCCCAGATGTAAGTGAAGAGGACTCTGCAGGGTTGACTAGGTTGAGATTGCCCTGATACAATGCCTGGATTGTTGCCGAAAGGTTCATTCCAAATTTTCCCCCCTTATTTTTGAACTTTGTTATTGTTTACAACTGTGTGGTTCGCTAAGCCACTTCAAAGGGCATTAAAAAACAACCTCTTAGTAAATGACTGGTGTCATGAGAAGGCCAGACTGGTTAGGCTTCCTTTCCTGGAGGACATTTCCTGAAGCGGTCATAGTCAATTCTGTGGTTCTAGCCCACAAATTATCAGATTTATTGGATTCAGTTTCATAACTTGCCATAGTTGATTTAAACGCTCGATGTCTAGGTTGCTAGTTCTGTATCATTACCACTAGGACTACTGTACTCATTGTATAAATTATAAAATGGGTGGAGCAAACTGAATAACCCAAGATGCAGCAACATCTTTGCATCTTAGCCCAGTGGCACCTGCTATGTTTTTGGTCCTAACACAAGCTTGTTCTAGTTGCCAATTCAAGTACCAATTTTTCCTTGAGTGGAACATTTCAGTGCTCTAAGTGGTTCCTTGGGACTCATTGTTGTCTTTGCTTAAAGAACTGAAGCTTTCTTCAAACTGAGGCTATATACAGCAAGTGGGTGATGATTACCTAAATAAGGAATGTCTGTGGTCGGAGGACTAATTCTTATCTGTATGTAGTGATTAATCTGGACTCAAAGAATGGGAAAGACTCTATGCACACGAAAATCTACCTTTTTACAAAATCAGATCCCATCCCTTTTTATTACCAGGTAATGAATATACTAATTGTAGCAGCACAAAATATCATTTACATCAATCAAATCAATCATCCATTGTGAGTTTCCAGTTTGATACATTAGAATAATTGTGCAGTTTGTGGCACACTAGTAGAAAATTAAAGTCTATGCTCCTGTAGAGGATTGAGGGGACATTCTAACTATGAAAAATTGAGGAATTGTGCTGTTTTGCACAACATTCTCACATTGCCACCTGCAATGTGACAAAGGTGTGATTTGTTTTTGGCGTGGGGGAAGGATAGTTGAAGAAATATATATTCATGTTACACATACTTTTCTCCATAATGTTAATATTGTTTGGGATTTTTTTTTAAGTAGTGTACAGCTGGGTTCACTGTTTGAATTTGGTTTTGTGCAGTGTGCATCTGCTACATTTGGGAAAAAAACTATTCACTTATGTAGATATATACGGTAAGCAGAAAATTCCCAAAGCTTAGCATGGAGCTACCCTACCAAAAGCACCTAGTATAAATAGGGTGTTTGCACTTATCTCAATAGTTTGAGGGTGGATTATAACACTGGGCGGCAGTACAACTGAATTGTTAGTGTCTGTAAAATGAAGCTATTTATATAAAAAAAAATCAGTGCACAAGCATTTTCTGCACAGCTCTAAACAATACAACCGAGTGCTCTTCAGCAGATATTAGCAACAGGTTTTGTCATCTCAGTGGGAATAGTTTAATGTTTCAAAGATGATACAAGGGTGTCATTCTAAGAGACCTACAACCTCATTGGTAAACCATCTTTCTGATAATCGTACTACAAGCTGCCTCAAGAAATCAAGAAAGCAAAGCTCGATTGCTCTAACATTGTCATGTTAATGCAAGCATTCTCTAATACCAGATATTTTATTCTTCAATACAGGCTAAATCAAATCTACAAAAATCATTTTTTATGGAACCTTGATGATCAGGTTTAAATCAGAATACTTTTACTTTTTCCTAAGTAGTCTCACTGAAGAGATGAATAAACTTGGATAACATGGGCAAAGTAATGCTGTAGAACTGAAATGTAAAAAAAAAATTTGAATAAGTGGTATGCAAACATTTTACTGATAAGTCTTCGAGTCATGTTCTTGGGGGTCCATTTTACAGTTGAGGGTGAATTGTTCCAGTAAGAAGCTTAAATTCAGCCTCTGCATATTTACATGGCTTTCAACAATTTTCAGGTATCAGAGCTACATCACATATTGATAAAGCATCACATTGTACAGAAGATTAGAAAGATTTGGTATGTGTATCAAATGAAAAAGGTTCGGCAGGTTGCCTTGGCATGCAGCCAAAGGTTCTGTCATATCCACATGTTCAGAATGATATAAATTCTCTTTGAATGCTGAGCGCCTTGCTGTCATTGTAATGCCAAGTGTTGTGTTGAAACCTGTGTTCAAGTACCTCTCACAGTTATAGTATATTTGACATTAAATGAAAACAAATTTAATCATTGACACTAGGGCCTTGTACTTCTCTAGACATATAAGTTTGTCGCAGTTACTGAACTGAAAATCCTTTTGTTAAGAAACTAGTGCATTTCCAGTGGCATTGCCCGTAGAATTGTGTGGATATGGCTCTTGCTTCTGCCTCACTAGTATAGGTGGTTGGTGTTCAGCCCTTTGTCTGATCTGGCACTGAACTCCATCATAGTGTCATGGTGACTGCATTTGTTTTTTCCGGCAGATGATCTGGGGCTGACTTTCCCCTGTTTTTATTCTGAATTGTAAATTAGTTAAGATGATGTGGTGATATGCTTAAAGTTTAGAAATTCACCACAGTGCATATATTGCCTTTTTTGAAAAAGCATTAACTGGTATAGTACAGCACAGTCACAGTTTTATGACTTGGAAACTATATAGAAACAGTGGGATGTAAATTTAAAACAGAACTTTTCCTTACTTGTAAATGTGGAAAAAGTTTACAACAAAAGAGGGGAATGTAAGGTTCACCCCTCCCCCTGCCCCGACCTGAATTGTAACCCAACCCATTGTCTATTTTCAGAAGCATTGGTAGATGCTTTAAAACTTAAACTTGCCTTAGTTACCATGAGCTGTGATTATGTTTATTTTGCAAACTGAAGGATATTGCCAATGCTAGCCAGAATTAACTAACATATAATTTCAGATACATAAGAGGGTGTGTTTTAGGTTTGTGAACAGTAAACTTAGGACAGATGCCAGAAAGTATTTCTTTACATAGAGGGTGATCCATAGCTGAACAGGTTTCAAGGAGAGGTGCTTGAGACCAGTTCACTGGATTGATATAAGAAACAAGGAGCTACTGTAAAGGGGAGAGGTTAATATTAATTGTATGATTTATATCAATTAGTGTTAATTTTATTCAGGCGGTGGGTATCAATTGGGACTTTCTTGTATCTTTTTTATAGGAGAGCTTAACTAGGGTGAGGGGAGTGTTTAAGGGGAATCTCTGTGAATAAAGGCTTGGAAGCTACTAAAGACAAGACTCTAGTATTCTATCCTTCACCACATGGCTATCCAATTTTAACAGTTAGGGATGATATTTTGGAAGGATAAGATCGAATGAGCCAAAGAACCTTCTTCATCTGAATCTATAAGAAAGAAAAAAAGATTTTACATTTATGTAACGCCTTTCACGACCTTGGGACATCTCGTAGCGCTTCACAGCCAATTAAATACTTTTGAAGTGCAGTCACTGTTGTAATTTTGCACACAGCAAGGTCCCACAAACAGCAATAAAATTAATGACTAGATAATGTGGTTTAGTGATGTTGTTTGAGAGATAAATATTGGCCAGGACAGCAGGATAACTTTCCTGCTCTTCTTTGAAAAGTGCCATGAGATCTTTAAAGTCCACCTGAGAGGGAGCCTCGTTTTCACATCTCATCCCAAAGACAGCACCTTTAAGATAATTGGCAAAAGAACCAGAGGGGAGATATGAGGAGAATTTTTTTTACGCAGCAAGTTGTTATGATCTGGAATGCACTGCCTACAAGGGTGGTGGAAGCAGATTCAATAGTAACTTTCAAAAGGGAATTGGATAAATACTTGAAAAGGAAAAAAATTGCAGGGCTATGGGGAAAGGGCGGGGGAATGGGACTAATTGGATAGTTCTTTTAAAGAGCCGGCATGGGCATGATGGGCCAAATGGCCTCCTTCTGCTCTGTATCATTTTATGATTCTATTCCACTGACAGTGCAGCACTCCCGCAGTACTGCACTGAAGTATCAGCACAGATTATGTGCTCAGGTCTCTGGAGTGGAGCTTGAACCCACAGCCTTCTGCCCCAGAGGCAAGAGCGTGCCATGGCTAACATCTACACATGGGAACTCTGAATGTCAGATGTTTTGCACAGTACTGATGCTAAGCTCAGTGAATCATTGTCCAGTGGTGATATTGATGCATTATATTACAATGTTAATTGGCTTTGATAAACAGTTGTCAACATTGCTTATTACATAATTATAAATGAGTTGCACACTTTTAGAATTTTATTGATCATTTATCATATAACAGGTGTGTATACAACTATTTATTATAAATAGACATCTTAAAAACATAATAAACAAACATCTCTGCATTGATTGGTTCTGAATTTGTTTTAAAGTAGCAAGAAATGCTAACCTGGCCCCCAAAGGGTTTGTATCCTAAATGAAGGAGCATGGAGTGAAATGACTTGATGTTTTCCCTCTAGATAGCATGCTGATTACATTTGGATAACGAGGACCAATGTACAATTTTATATTTGTAGGTAAAAACTGGGATCTGAGTGCAGCTCTGAATGACTTTGAACAACTTAGGCAAGTTCACACTGGGAACTTGCCTCGTGTGTTCAATGAAGGAAGCTTCTACAAGCAACAAGAAAAAGAACTGTCCAACCAGGTGATCAAGTGTGAGCAGAGACAGGATGAGATTGCTCAAGGTAATGTGGTTTAACTGTAGATTCCCATCTTCTCTACAAGTATTTTGAATTGTTTCAAAGATCTCGCATTATTCACAGTATAGTGTCAGAACACCTGCAATTAACAAAATAAAAACAAAAAATTCTGGAAATACATATATTGGCATCAGAAAGACCTTTACTCAAAATAGCTGGTCTTTGCTGTTTTACAATGATAATTGTTTAGTTCACATCATGGGAGAATGATGCCTGTGCACTGGTTCCCCAGCTGGGATCTGAGTACAGCTCTGCATGACTTTGAGCAACTTAGGCAAGTTTACACTGGGAACCTGACCCATGTGTTCAATGAAGGAAGCTTCTACAAGCACCAAGAAAAAGAAGTGTCCAACCAGGTGAACAAGTATGAGTGAAAGGCAGGGTAAGACTGTTCAAGGTAATATGGAAAAAGGACCTGCTTTTAGCAATGCAAATGGGGCAGATGATGTTCTCCAATGATTTAATCTAAACAAGCGCCAGGTAAAAGGAATTTTAGTAGTTGATGGATTGTTGTGTATTCCAAGCATTTTCTGCTATTCAGGTTTTCAGCTTTCATTGTGTTTTCCATATCTTTGCAGCTAACAAAATCTCCAGCCAACTGCTGAATTCCTTCATGTCCTCACCATAAATGCTGCAGAATCTGTCGCACAAAACACAAATCTGCATTTGAATAATTCTAATTATTGTGCAGGTTTTTACACAATGAACAATTCTAAAACAACAGTTCAGTTTTAATGTAATTTATCCATTTTACATCCGGATAATCATATTGTACATTTTTCAAAGTTAAGTCACTTTATCTGTTTGAAGCAACCATAAGGCATATCCTGCACTCCCAGTGGGGAGTTGCATTTACAGAAAGTGCAGGTTGGGGAATCGTGGCTGCAATGTCATAGCCCTGCCTCCAAAACACACTTCTTTCAAGCATTGCTTCCCTGCTGACAGCGCAGAATTAGCTCTCTTATGTCTTCACATCACCTAGCTGTGGATAACTCTTTGATTAATCCTTGCTAATAGTCCTATGATCTATTAGCAAGTGATTTAATTCAGATCTTTGAATCAATTCATTCACAATTTTGTTTGTCATATCTATATATAGGTTTAAACTAAATGTTTTTGTAATCTTTATATTCTAAATTAGTGGATAGATTCATTTATTTTCAAAAGTGATTGGCCAAGAAAATGCACCTTAAAAGTATCCCAAGTTTTGCATTATTAAATCAAAAACACATTCATAAAGTGAACTATATAAACAAAAAGCAAAAAACTGCAACTTCTGGAAATGTGAAACAAAAACAGAAAATGCTGGTAACACTTAGCAGATCTGGCAGCATCTGTGGAGAGAACAAATTAGTTAACATTTCGGGATTGGACCCTTTGTCAAAATATCCTCCAATTTGGGACAAGTTCACATTGGGAAAAGCATTAACTCCTGTTCTCTCCACAGACGCTGCCTGACTTGCTGAGTGTTTCCAGCATTTTCTGTTTTGTTTCATGATGTGCATTGCTGTTTCTAGACACTAGTATGTTATCGTTTGAACATCCTGGTGAGTGGTAGTCCAGAAGTGTGCTGCTGGTTCCCATCAGACTCATTGGATGACCATACTTTTTCCTGACAGCGGCTGATGGGGGTACAAAGTCTGACTCTGGATGTCACTGGAGGTGTGAACTTCTCCTCTGTTACATTGATGTCCTGGCATCAGCAGGTGTACTGCATGCTAGTCTCTGACTGCACATTATCGATGTAGAAGCACTGCCTAAGAATGTGTGAAGCTTCAAATCACAGTCCCATCTATCAACCAATGACTAGTGTGAATGCCCTGGTGTATTTGAATCTGGAACAAATTATCTTGGCCCTTATTTCAGAGCATATTGGCTTGAATGCTACATATCCAGCCTATTGAACAGCTAGTGCGGACTAAACTGCAAAATGGGTTAACTGCTTCTTGTTTCCATCTACCATTTTTCACTTTTTTATGTACTTTATAATTTCACTTTCTTTCCCCTGTGTTCTCAGCTTCAACCCACTTTCAGCCATACTACCCATTGCTACTGAGGATGGGACACTGCACAGCCAACTTTCCATCATTGCCATCCACATTGCTCTGCATTGGTTGACGTGGAATGTGCTCTCTAGAGCAGGGCAGGTCTCATTGCCAATTTTTCTAGACACTGCAGTCACAACAAACAATATTTGTTTCTCTTCCTATGCTTTTGTAAATCGATAGCTTTAAAAGTTGCTGACCAGCAGTTCTGTCTCAAACTGCCCACACAATGTATTGCTTTTACTTAAAAAAAAATCATTTTTAGTGCTGCCATTTTGTATTGAATGTGTGCTGGGGCATGTAGCATTTCAAGAGTCTCCACTGCTGTTCACGTGGGTTAACTACCATGTTTAACACAGAACCTGGGTGCAGATAATGATGGATTGCCGTGTCACTCTGACTTCAGGTCCAGGAGACTAGTGGGAATTGAGAATACACTAACATTTTTCATTAAGAGCAGAAAATTGTCCCAGGAAAATTTAACATCCTTTCAAAATTTGTAAAAATTTCATCCTTTGAGTGCTGTACAGTTTCTTTTTACTTTTAATGTTTAACAACTCTGGTGTAATCATTTTTTCTCTTGTAATCTCTGAATTAGCCTAGGTGCAAAGAGAGGTACTTGAATACACATGTATTATATGTGAATAAGATATTTCTTGATTTTTTTTTTAGTAATCGCTTAATACCAAATTTAAAATGCTCATGGACTGAGATTTTTTTCTGAGTCTTGTTTGATTCCTCTCCTGGGGTTGTGTAAGGTTTGTATCACACCAACATCTAAGTACAGTGTTTTTAATCAGATCACATAGTATTTGTGGTGAAGTACAGCCCTGCTCTCATTACAACAATCACTGTTGCACAGTGGGATATAATGTGGTTCTGAATTGGCTCGTACTGAAAGTGCAGATGTTCTAAATGCTGATTATGAAAACACTGGTGAAATTGATTTTAATACCAGCGTTTATAATGTATGCCCAGTGGACCTGGGTATAACACAACCCTTGTTCAACATGCTAAACAGTGCGCTATAATAAGGGTGTGCTCTAATTCTGCCAAGCTCACTTTCAACAGTGACCTAAACAAGAAAGCTGTTCTTTGAGTATATTTTTTATTAACTGTCCTGGTTCATCCCAATCAGTTCAGTAACACAGGACGCTGTGCTCTATGGTATGTTCCCCGGGACGCACATAGAGACAGATATCACCTGCGGCTGGAAGATCATCAGCTCCGTGAAGGAGACCCTTTGGTCTGCCAAAACATGCTGGTCTTCGAGCTGAAGGAGCTGTCCACGACCGAGTGTTGCCGACTGGCACACTCCATGGTGCAGGAGTACGTGCTGTGGGACGCACTGAGGCGAGGTGCGATCTACGCAAAGGCTCTATGGGGAAAGGCCACCGCGTAAGGCCACCCCACCTTGTGTTGTACACTGTGAGTCATAAGAAATACTGTGTTTGAATTGTAATAATGAGATCGCTTTGTGTACGATCTGTAGTGTTTTGGTTTGAATTGTACTGGTTTTGAATTGTGATATTTACATTAAACAGTGTGTATCCTTAAATTCTATGAAATAAAGTATATTTTGAAATTAAAAAAATTATTAACAAATTGTAGCTTTTGGCAGCTCTGTAAAATAAGTTACCTACTTGAGCAATATCATTTTGACAAAACATAGTAACCATCTATATCCAAATATTGGTATCAAAATGTTTGCATCCTTGGATGTTAGAGGATGCTTTACATTTTTTTGCTAAATGTGAAAAGAAAAGTTTGCATTTTTTTAACAATCCTGTTTTATGTGCCAACTCCCTGCAAAAGTTGTTTTCTATACTCATATGCAATTTCTATTTTTTGTACCTTTCTACTCTAATCAAGTTGCTGATTCTAGGTATTTTCTAGCCAATCAGAATTAGCATTTTTAGTACTTTATAATTGATTTTTTTTCCCATCCATTATAGAAAAACGCCTCTCTCGAGGAATTTCTCATGCAAGTTCGGCCATTGTGTCCCTCGCTCGATCACACGTGGCAAATGAATGCAGTAGTGAGCAGTTTCCTTTAGAGATGCCCATTTATACGTTCCAGTTGCCTGATTTAAATGTGTACAGTGAAGATTTCCGAAGCTTTATTGAACGAGATTTGATTGAACAGTCGACAATGGTAGCCTTGGAACAGGCAGGTAAGCAAATGCCTTAAAAGGTCAAGTGTTCTGACATTTCTTTTTAGCTGGCATGAAGTGCTGATGATTTTTGGTGTATAAAATGACCACTGCTGCTTACCATATACATAAATGATTTGGACTCAAATTGGAGATCTGGGTGGCAAAATTTGCAGATGATACCAAACTGGAGGATATAGCCAATAACGTGGAGGACTGCACCAAAATACAGGAAGACATTGCAGTATTGTGTGTAGTTCTTGTCTCCATACGACAAAAAGGATATTGAAGCACTGGAGAAAGTGCAGAAAAGAATTACAAGTATGTTACCAGAATTAAGAGGATGTAACTATCAGGAAAGATTGAGCAGGCTGGGGAGCTTTTCTCTGGAAAAGAGCAGACTATGAGGAGAACTGATAGAGGTCTTCAAAATTATGAAGGGGTTCGATAGGATGGACATAGAGAAACTGTTTCCACTTGTGGGTGAGTCCAGAAGAAGATAGCCACCAACAGATCAAATAAAGAATTTAGGAGGAATTTGTTTACACAGAGAGTTGTGAGAATGTGGAACTCGCTGCCACATGGAGAGGTTGAATCAGATAATATTGAAAACATTTAAGGGGAGGCTTGATGCATAGATGAGGGTGAAGGGAATAGAGGGATGTGGGGGTAGAGTGGCAAGAGGTAACTAGTGTGGGAGGAGTTTTGTGTGGAGTATAAACAGTAGCATAGACCAGTTGGGCCAAATGGCCTGTTTCTGTGCTGTAAATTCTATGTAGAACTAAGATAGAAGAAAGTCTAAACGTTTGACAAGGTGTATTTGAATCAATAACATTAACTAAATGTTCAGATCTTTTAGATAGTCCCTTTGGGAAAAGAGTTCGGCAATATATTTGTCTTTTCAATTATAAAATTTAAGTTAGAACTGAAAACTACAGAAAAAAGTGATGTTTCATTTTTATGTCATAAGAAAGCAAAGTAACTTTTGGGATCTATGGGATATTGCTGACATAGGGATAAAAGAAAAAGCCTGCTTAATATTTGCTCTGACTTTTTCACTAACTATGAAAATAGTTAGCTAGCCCAAGCCTAATGTCATTTAAAACTCACTTGCAATGAATTTAAAACTTTTATCAAATGTCTAGGTTTCCTTTGCCAAAAGAGTTGGGAATTTTCCTGGACAGTGGAGTTAACTGTTCATATCACTGAATATTTTCCTTGTCCAGGATTATACCATTTCCACATTCAGTATTATGCAGCATTTAAGCCTCCTCTGGGATCTTGCTTGCCTTGCATTTGCAATCCCCAGTGCAACTTCTGAAGTTACGCATGTTAAAATAAAGCACCAAATCGAATAATGGGGAAGAAACGTAATAGTCCCACATGGTATGATTTGTAGATTTGAAAATTACCAGAAACCTTCAAACTAGGGTCAGAAATCAAAACCACAAGCCAGCTTGACACAGTCTATACAGCTGATCCCTCAAAATCAATGCTTTTTGATTTATATTGCGTTCCTCATTTCATTTTTTAAAAAAACACAACAAAGTGCCTGGTTCTCCCTTCCACCTCTCTCTCCTCCTTTAAGATCCTCCTTAAAACCTACCTCTTTCACCAAGCTTTTAGTCACTCACCCCAATGGCTCCTTCTTTGGCTCGGTATCAATTTTTGTCTGATTATGCTCCTGTGAAGTGCCTTAGGATATTTTCCCATGTTAAAGGCGCTATATAAATGCAAGTTGTTGTTTTTCCCAGTTCTGACCTTTAGTAGTTTGAATAAAATTGACAATTGTGTAGCCTGGTAGCCCACTCA
Organism: Heptranchias perlo; assembly: GCF_035084215.1. Lineage (NCBI taxonomy): Eukaryota > Metazoa > Chordata > Chondrichthyes > Hexanchiformes > Hexanchidae > Heptranchias > Heptranchias perlo. The sequence goes on along the minus strand of NC_090362.1, from coordinate 11,070,559 downwards.
ACACCTTTTGAACCCTAAATTTCCAAAAACAAGTTTCATATTGCATTGCTTGGGAAAAGTTATCTAGCCTCATGATACCTCTGTGAGCACGTGTTTTCCTTTTCCTAAATAAACTTTTCACACTTTGAGACAGTTACTTGAACTACAAATGAATTCTAAAAGTATACCTTGGTTTTGGGTTGGTCACTGTAGGAAAGAGCTACCTCAAAGGATCAGATGTGACAACAAAACAGAAAGCAAATATTGAAGGACTGCAGGTGAAGAATAAGCATACGGATGTAATTTGCAAGCTGGTATATTCCATTGTTTTTCAGCTTGCTAAAACTGTAAATAACTCATTCCCTAGTTAATAAGTGGAATTTTCCACCCTTGTGCTAAGAGGGATTGGTCTTATTAACAGAAAACATTCTCTAACTGTGATTGCCCTGCCTTGGAATGCTTTTGTTGTTAATACATTAGGTAGTTGGTCACAGTATCTGTAGTTAATTTGAATTAGTTAGGGTTACTGACTTGAGGCATTGCAGTTGCTTAGGCTCCCCTCCTACAGCTCATTCCAGTTGCTTTGAGTGCTCTGGTGCTAGAATTTACATAGTTGTTACTTTAGAATCCAGTTGGAGCAGTGGGAGGTGTAATGTAATCAGTGTTGGGAGTGTTTCTGGCTTTGAATGTGAAGCATATTTATCTTCTAGGTGATGGTATAAATGAAGTAACTGATATCTGGACAGTTGACCAAGAACTGACTTAAATCTTGAGGCTCAAATAATCATTCCTTTAAAGAGCCACTGTTTTTGAGATTCTGGTATTCTTCGTACCTACTCGGTTGTTTCTAACATCTTCAGATGTTTTAACACTGTCTTTTTTTTGTGCGTCTGTGATCATAGAAATTTAGAATGTTAAAGGACAGAAACAGACCACTTGACTCATTTAGTCTCCATCTGTGCTTTTCACGACATCAGCAACCTAGTTTAATACCACTAGCTCTCCATACCCTTTAATGTTCCCTTTCAAACAGCTAATTTCCTTTTATAAGAATGTATGGACACTGCCTCAACAATGATTTGAGCAAAGAATTCCACATTCTAACTGCCCAGTGTGTCAAGAATTTTTTTCTAATATACCTTCCAATTTTTTTTTGCCTTAAGAACATAAAAACATAAGAAATAGGAGCAGGAGTAGGCCATACGGTCCCTAGAGCCTGCTCTGCCATTCAATCAGATCATGGCTGATCTTCAACCTCAACTCCACTTTCCTGCCCGATCCCCATATCCTTCGATTCCCCAGAGTCCAAAAATTTCAACGACTCAGCATCCACAGCCCTCGAGTAGAGAATTCCAAAGATTCACAACCCTCTGAGTGAAGAAATTCCTCCTCATCTCAGTCTTAAATGGCTGACCCCTTATCCTGTGACTATGCCCCCTAGTTCTAGATTCTCCAGCCATAAGAAACAACCTCTCAGCGTCTACCCTGTCAAGGTCCCTCATAATCTTATATGTTTCAATTAGATCACCTCTCATTCTTCTAAACTCCATAGAGTATAGGCCCATTCTACTCCACCTCGGCTCATAGGACAACCCTCTCATCCCAGGAAATAAACTAGTGAACCATTGCTGCACCGCCTCTAAGGCAAGTATATCCTTCCTTAGATAAGACGACCAAAACTGTACATAGTACTCTAGGTAAGGTCTCACCAAAGCCCTGTAGAATTGTGGTAAGACTTCCTTACTTTTGTACTCCAACCCCCTTGCAATAAAGGCCAACATTCTATTTGCTTTCCTAATTGCTTGCTGTATCTGCATGTTAACCTCTTGTGAAAAGATTATCTTTGATCTTTTCCATTATTAAACCTTTCATTTAATGAGGTATCCAAAACTGTACATAGTATTATCACTGAAGCCTAACTTAGGTCTTGTGTAAGTTCCAACATTATCTCCTTGCTTTTAAATTCTATGCTTCTTGATACAAAACCAAGAATTCCATTGGCCTTTCCATGTTTTTGAATGTATTTCAGTAGTGCAAATCAGATCTTTGTAATGGTGGCTGCTGCTACGGAGTGGTGCCTTTACTGAGCAGTTTCACCAAAGCTAAAGAGTATTGATACAGAATGCTAGCTTGAGTTATCAAACAACTGTGGCACGCAGAGTTCTCCATTTTCTTCTGGTTCCACATGTTCCCTGCAGACTCTTGTCATTACCTCAAACATCCCTCACAGGACCCTTTTCCTTGAGGGCGTAACATTTTGTTGCTAATGTTCCATAACTCCTGATAAATGAAGTCCCTTGATGTCTTATCAGCTGACCCAGCAATTCCTTGTGGTTTCCCTGGCTTTCCTGCAGCTGTGCCAGTGTCCCCAAAGGATTCGCCAGTGTCTCTACAAAAATTAAAGTTAGTAAATGAAAGTGAGCTAAAGCGGGAAAGAAGAAAGTGAGAAAAGAAAGTACAAAGATGCATTGTTTATTTTCCCAAGAATTAAAGTGAATAAATATCTTAAAAGGGGGTAGTTTCTTTAATGTGATACTAACATGATTTTTTTTGTGTATGCGCGAACATGCTTTTTTAGGTGTGAGAGAATGCATCTTCAATTGGCTCATTGATTTCAAGGTTAGCTGACAATTGGAGATAAGCCTTTGTTACTTTTTTTTGCAGAAGAGAACTTATCTTATTTCAGAATCCCTTAAATTTGTGTATAATCAGTTCTGAAGTCTAGTCAAGAATCCACAGAGTTCTATAGAATAGAAACTAATTCTCTCTAATTATACAACTTCCTTCCCTTCCCCCTAAAACTAGACCAATAATGAATATCACACAGGAACTCTCCCATTGGACAAGCCAGGGGATCAACCCTGGTTCAATGAGGAGTGTAGAAGAGCATGCCAGAAGCAGCACCAGGCGCACCGAAAAATGAAGTGCCAACCTGGTGAAGCTACATCTCAGGACTACGTGCATGCTAAACAGCGGAAGCAACATACTATAGACAGAGCTAAGCGATTCCAAAACCAATGGATCAGATCAAAGCTCTGCAGTCCTGCCCCATCCAGTCGTGAATGGTGGTGGACAATTAAACAACTAATGGGAGGAGGAGGCTCCTTCAACATCCCCATCCTCAATGATGATGGAGTCCAGCACATGAGTGCAAAAGACAAGGCTGAAGCGTTTGCAACCATCTTCAGCCAGAAGAGCCGAGTGGATGATCCATCTCGTCCTCCTCCCGATATCCCCACCATCACAGAAGCCAGTCTTCAGCCAATTCAATTCACTCCAGGTAATATCAAGAAATGGCTGAGTGCACTGGATACGTCAAAGGCAATGGGCCCCGACAACATCCCGGCTGTCGTGCTGAAGACTTGTGCTCCAGAACTAGCTGCACCTCTAGCCAAGCTGTTCCAGTACAGCTACAACACTGGCATCTACCTGACAATGTGGAAAATTGCACAGGTGTGTCCTGTCCACAAAAAGCAGGACAAATCCAATCTGGCCAATTATTGGCCCATCAGTCTACTCTCAATCATCAGCAAAGTGATGGAAGGTGTTGTCGACAGTGCTACCAAGCGGCACTTACTCACCAATAACCTGCTCACCGATTCTCAGTTTGGGTTCCGCTAGGACCACTCGGCTCTAGACCTCATTACAGCCTTGGTCCAAACATGGGCAAAAGAGCTGAATTCCAGAGATGAGGTGAGAGTGACTGCCCTTGACATCAAGGCAGCATTTGACTGAGTGTGGCATCAAGGAGCCCTAGTAAAATTGAAGTCAATGGGAATCAGGGGGAATACTCTCCAGTGGCTGGAGTCATACCTAGCACAAAGGAAGATGGTAGTGGTTGTTGGAGGCCAATCATCTCAGCCCCAGGACATTGCTGCAGGAGTTCCTCAGGGCAGTGTCCTAGGCCCAACCATCTTCAAATGCTTCATCAATGACCTTCCCTCTATCATAAGGTCAGAACTGGGGATGTTCGCTGATGATTGCACAGTGTTCAGTTCCATTCGCAACCCCTCAGATAATGAAGCAGTCCGAGCCCGCATGCAGCAAGACCTAGACAACATCCAGGCTTGGGCTGATAAGTGGCAAGTCACATTCGCAACAGACAAATGCCAGGCAATGACCATCTCCAACAAGAGAGAGTCTAACCACCTCCCTTGACATTCAACGGCATTACCATCACTGAATCCCCCACCAGCGACATCCTGGGGGTCACCATTGACCAGAAACTTAACGAGACCAGCCACATAAATACTGTGGCTACAAGAGCAGGTCAGAGGCTGGGTATTCTGTGGCGAGTGACTCACCTCCTGACTCCCCAAAGCCTTTCCACCATCTACAAGGCACGAGTCAGGAGTGTAATGGAATACTCTCCACTTGCTTGGATGAGTGCAGCTCCAACAACACTCAAGAAGCTCATCCAGGACAAAGCAGCCCGCTTGATTGGCACCCCATCCACCACCCTAAACATTCACTCCCTTCGCCACCGGCGCATTGTAGCTGCAGTGTGTACCATCCACAGGATGCACTGCAACAACTCACCAAGGCTTCTTCGACAGCACCTCCCAAACCCACGACCTCTACCACTTAGAAGGACAAGAGCAGCAGGCACATGGGAACAACACCACCTGCACGTTCTCCTCCAAGTCACACACCATCCCGACTTGGAAATATATCGCCGTTCCTTCATCGTCGCTGGGTCAAAATCCTAGAACTCCCTTCCTAACAGCACTGTGGGAGAACCTTCACCACACGGACTGCAGCGGTTCAAGAAGGCGGCTCACCGCCACCTTCTCAAGGGCAATTAGGGATGGGCAATAAATGCTGGCCTCACCAGCGACGCCCACATCTCATGAACAAATAAAAAAAAGGACCTTCAAGAAATCTAATCCAAAGCCTGAGCTATACCAATCGGGTATTTATAATATGTACCCATTTAATTGGCTGTACTAGGTGACAGATTACAGAAGCTGTGACAAAGTACATCCATGTTTCAGACAACAGCATCACCAGACTTTCACTAAGGTTCTAAGTTGCATAAAAAGACCATTGTAATTTGGAGTGGTAAATTATTTTAATTACCACCATAGGTAAAATGGATGATCAAAGAACTTATGTAATTAAATTAGACCTGTGCAAGCTTAAAAATGACGCTGCTGTTATATCTGTTGCAATCCAATTGCATTTCTCTAACACATTTGCTACAAAAGTAGAACTGTTGATGCTTGCAGCGCCTTTCTTGAACACTAATTTCATAATATGCTGTAGTCTCAATCTGAGGGATGAATAAAGATTTTCAGCAATGAGGTGAATGACCAGTTAATCTAGTTTTGGTAGTGTTAGATGAAGTACGAATGTTGGCCAGAACACTGAGAAACCTCCCTGCTCCTCAACGAATACTGGTATGGAATTTTTAACATCCACTTGAACCACAGTTAGACAGGGCCCCATCCGAAAGACAACACCTCCAGTAATTACAAAGAATTTACAGCACAGAAACAGGCCATTCGGCCCAACTGGTCTATGCCAGTGTATATGCCCCACACAAGCCTCCTCCCTCCCCTCTTTATCCAACCCTAGTAATGTATATATTAAACTACCTGCAGTAATACATCAGCTGTGTCAGAAGTAAAAATTAAGAGCTGAAAGCTGAGCCATGCTTTACTAAAGTTAAGTCAAACTTTGGTCACGGGCCACAGCACTCACTGTCAATGTTTCAAAGCCTGGTTTCGACTACACAAGGATAATGAGCTGTATCCTCCAGGTCCACGTTTGATTTGTCATCCGGTCCTTGTTCACAGAGTAAGACAGGTCAGCCCCACTCATGTACCTAGCCTGAACACTGGTGAGCAATGCAGCATTTTCTTGGTACAGTCAGTTTACATTATGTGCTCAATTCCTGAGATTGGGCTTGAACCAACAGCTATTTGACCCTGAGGCGAGAATTCTGCCAAGGAAAAAAAATTAACGTATTCACTGGAGCACAGTGTGCTTGCAGGAATTGCTGGATGGTGAGTTTTCTCTGCACTTGTGGTTGCTGTTACCTTCCTTCTCCAGGTGTGGCAGTGGGACAACATCCCATTGTGTCCCAGTTCATCAAAAGGGCTTGAAGAGTTTAACCCTTGATTCCTATTTCTGAGGCTTTAATTATAGTCCTCAGCAAACTGGCGTAACAACATAGGAATTGCTAGACGAAAGAAGACCAAGGTCCATCTAGTTTGCCTTCTACCACCCTGGTAGTTGCATGATACATTGCTAATGGAGTTGTTGACTAATCATAGCAATCAGTCTCTATCAATTAGTCTACAGCAGACCCAGACATGAGGTGAGGAAACCCCCAGTGGTGAAAAGCTTTGGGAACCATAGGTCCAAAGTCCTTCCAAGCATGCTACATTTATCACATATCCTGTCTCAAATTACTCATATACTGTATCCCAAATTATTTTCTGAAAGAAATCTACCTAATTTGTATTTGAATGACTCAATACTAACTGCTTCCAACACCTCCCGAAGGAGACTGTTCCATAGATTTACCACTCGCTCACTGAAATATTATTTCTGCAGATTTGTTTTGAATTTACAACCATTAGAGTAATTGATTTCTTATTAGTTTGTTACTTTTACTCAAAATAGCTACTCTACTAACGGACGTTTTTAACAGGAATACTTGATGAGTTGCCGTGAAGGTAGGTTCTACCAACCTGGTATGAAGTTAGGAGAATCGATTAACCAACCCACATATTACTATTAAGATTGTTTGAAATTCATTTTTCTTGGGAGCTAATGGTGTCAGAGCTTTCTATTTGTCTCCTTATACTTCTACTGAAAAGTCTAGATTATGTGCTCAACTCCTCTGCACCCTCTCTAGTGCCATCACATCTTTCCTGTAAAGTGGTAACCAGAACTGTACATAGTACTCTAGCTGTGGCCTAACTAGTGTTTTGTGCAGTTCTAGCATAACCTCCTTGCTCTTGTATTCTATGCTTCAGCTAATAAAGGAATGTATCCCGTAGGCTGCCTTAACCACCTTTTCTACCTGTCCTGCTACCTTCAGGGATCTGTGGACATGCACTCCAAGGTCCCTCTCTTCCTATACACCTCTCGGTATCCTCCCATTTATTGTGTATTCCCTTGCCTGGTTTGACCTCCCCAAATGCATTATCTCACACTTCTCCGGATTGAATTCCATTTGCCATTTTTCTGCCCACCTGACCAGTATATTGATATCTTTCTGCAGTCTGCAGCTTTCTTCCTAACTATCAACCACACGGCCAATTTTTGTATCATCTGCAAACTTCTTAATCATTGATATATACCACGAAAAGCAAGGGACCTAGTACTGAGCCCTGTGGAACCCCACTGGAAACAGCCTTCCAGTCACAAAAACACCTGTCGACCATTACACTTTGCTTCCTGCCACTGAGCCAATTTTGGTTCTAACTTGCCATTTTTCCTTTGATCCTGTGGGCTTTTACTTTTCTATCCAGTCTGCCATGTGGGACCTTGTCAAAAGCCTTGCCAGAATCCAGGTAAACGACATCAAACGTGCTACCCTCGTCGACTTGTTGCCTCCTCAAAAAATTCAATCAAGTTAGTCAGACAACCTTCCTTTAACAAATCCATACTGACTGTCTTTGAATAATCCATGCCTTTCTAAATGACGATTTATACTGTCACTCAATTTTTTCCAATAATTTTCCCGCCACCGAGGTTAGGCTGCCTGGTCTGCAATTACTCGGTCTATCCTTTTCGCCCTTTTTAAACAACAGTACAACGTTAGCAGTCCTCCAGCACCACGCCTGTAGCCAGGGAAGATTGGAAAATGAGGGTCAGAGCCTCTGCTATTTCGTCCTTTGCTTCTCTTAATAGCCTGGGATACATTTCATCCGAGCCTGGCGATTTATCCACTTTCAAAGTTGCTAAACCCCTTAATATTTCCTCTCTCACTATGTTTGTCCCTTCCAATATTTCACACTCCTCCTTCACTTCAGTGTCTGCACTGTCCCCTTCTTTTGTGAAGATAGACGCAAAATATTCATTATAAACCATACCCATGTCTTCCGCCTCCACACACAGGTTACCTTTTTGGTCTCTAATAGATCCTACTCTTTCCTTAGTTATCGTCTTGCCCTGGATGGATGTTTTATAAATACATATTGACTGTCCTTGATTAACTCGTGCCTTTCTAAATGATGGTTTATACTGTCCCTCAGAATTGATCCCAATAATTTGCCCACAACCGAGGTTAGACTGACTGGCCTGTAATTACTATGTCTATCCTTATCTCCCTTTTTAAACAATGGTACAACGTTAGCAGTCCTCCAATCCTCCGGCACCACGCCTGTAGCCAGGGAGGATCGGAAAATGATGGTCAGAGTCCCCACTATTACCTCCCTTGCTTCTTTTAATAACCTGGGATATATTTCATCCGGGCCTGGTGATTTATAAGAACATAAATAGGATTAGGAGTAGGCCAATCGGCCCCTCATGGCTGATCTGATCCTAACCTCAAATCTAAATTCATGTCCAATTTCCTGCCCTCTCCCTGTAACCCCTAATTCCCTTTACTTCTAGGAAACTGTCTATTTCTGTTTTAAATTTATTCAATGATGTAGCTTCCACAGCTTCCTGGGGCAGCAAATTCCACAGACCTACCACCCTCTGAGTGAAGAAGTTTCCCCTCATCTCAGTTTTGAAGGAGCAGCCCCTTATTCTAAGATTATGCCCCCTAGTTCTAGTTTCACCCATCCTTGGGAACATCTTCACCGCATCCACCCGATCAAGCCCCTTCACAATCTTATATGTTTCAATAAGATCGCCTCTCATTCTTCTGAACTCTAATGAGTGGAGTCCCAATCTACTCAACCTCTCCTCATATGTCCGCCCCCTCATCCCCGGGATTAACCAAGTGAACCTTCTTTGTACTGCCTCGAGAGCAAGTATGTCCTTTCTTAAGTATGGAGACCAAAACTGTATGCAGTATTCCAGGTGCGGTCTCACCAATACCTTATATAACTGCAGCAATCCCTCCCTGTTTTTATATTCTATCCCCCTAGCAATAAACGCCAACATTCTGTTGGCCTTCTTGATCACCTGCTGCACCTGCATACTACTTTTAAAAGATGCTAAACCCCTTAATACTTCCTCTCTCACTGTTTATCCCATCCAATATTTCACACTCCTCCTCCTTAACTACAATCTCTGCATCGTGTTAAGGCTGAACTTCAATCGAAGAATGAAGAAGATTCTTCTTATAGTAAGTAATTATTCATTTTCCAGCACTGATATTTGTCACCTTTATAAACCAAGAAATCAGTGAAGGAGACCAAAGTTACTATTTTCTGACTTTGAACAGGTCAGTATGGAGTCCAGTAGTTCTGTATCAGAATCTCCCCAATATACACAGTATATTTAAGCTACTTAAGGATGTTTGCTTTTTGATGTATTCTGATTTGCCATTACAGGGTTCATTCATGTTGAGCAGGAAGCTTATTTTTGACACAATGATAATTTTGGTGATTCTGAGAACAGAATACATTGCCTCCACCTTCAATCTTTGTGTTAAAGGGGTGTTATATTCTTAGGGCTTCAGATATTTTTCTCATGCTCTGTACCAAAGACCAGTTCTGTAGGTAAGCCCTTACTTCATATGAACTGAATATGACTTTATTTGCACAATATTTGATAATATAGTATTGCCCAGGGGTCAAAGAGAAATCCTTGTTGCTGCAATTAGCTCGCTGAATTTACATATTCTTCTAGACTGTGATAAACATTGTATCAGACCATAACTCAGGCTATAAACTACAAATCAAGTTTAAAAAATAGACCGTAGACAGCAGAAAATCAATATAGAGGATTTCACTTTTTTTTACAGATCTTTAAATTTCACCTCTTTCTCTGATAGGAAAGTTATAAAATGCACAACACTTTGCTGACTCCCCCAATGTAAGCTCATGTTGACCATTGTCCGTTACACAGGCTTATACTTGAGGAATTATCCATCCCTATGAAGCTTGCAGGTGTATACTTCTATCTCAGCTGGCCCTGGAAGAACTAAAGACCTGTAGTAGGCTGTCAAAATATATTCCTCTGGATGTTCAGCTGTCCATCAGCGCTTTCTGTACGACACCGTGGGGATCATGCCCTACTGTGAGAAACTCTGCACCTAGGCATAGGAATATAGGAACAGGAGTAGGCCATTCAGCCCCTTGAGCCTGCTCCGCCATTTGATAAGATCATGGCTGATCTGTGATCTAACTCCATATACCTGCCTTTGGCCCATATCCCTTAATACCTTTGGTTGCCAAAAAGCTATCTAACTCAGATTTAAATTTAGCAATTGAGCTAGCATCAGTTGCCGTTTGCGGAAGAGAGTTCCAAACTTCTACCACCCTTTGTGTGTAGTAATGTTTTCTAATCTCACTCCTGAAAGGTCTGGCTCTAATTTTTAGACTGTGCCCCCTACTCCTAGAATCCCCAACCAGCGGAAATAGTTTCTCTCCATCCACCCTATCTGTTCCCCTTAATATCTTATAAACTTCGATCAGATCACCCCTTAACCTTCGATACTCTAGAGAATACAACCCCAATTTGTGTAATCTCTCCTCGTAACTTAACCCTTGATGTCCGGGTATCATTCTCGTAAACCTACGCTGCACTCCCTCCAAGGCCAATGTGTCCTTCCAAAGGTGCGGTGCCCAGAACTGCTCACAGTACTCCAGGTGTGGTCTAACCAGGGTTTTGTATAGCTGCAGCATAACTTCTGCCCCCTTGTACTCTAGTCCTCTAGATATAAAAGCCAGCATTCCATTAGCCTTATTGATTATTTTCTGCACCTGTTCATGACACTTCAATGATCTATGTACCTGAACCCCTAAGTCCCTTTGGACATCCACTGTTTTTAACTTTTTACCATTTAGAAAGTACCCTGTTCTGTCTTTTTTTGATCCAAAGTGGATGACCTCACATTTGCCTACATTGAATTCCATTTGCCACATTTTGCCCATTCACCTAATCTATCCATATCCCTTTGTAATTTTATGTTTTCATCTACACTGCTTACAATGCCACCAATCTTTGTGTCATCGACAAACTTAGATATGAGACTTTCTATGCCTTCATCTAAGTTGTTAATAAATATTGTGAATAATTGAGGCCCCAGGATAGATCCCTGCGGGACTCCACTAGTCACGTCCTGCCAACATGAGTACCTACCCATTATCCCTACTCTCTGTCGCCTTTCGCTCAGCCAACTTCCTAACCAAGTGCGTACTTTTCCCTCGATTCCATGGGCTTCTATCTTAGCTAACAGTCTCTTATGTGGGACCTTATCAAATGCCTTCTGGAAGTCCATATAAATAACATCCATTGACATTCCCCTGTCCACTGCTTTAGTCACCTCTTCAAAAAATTCAATCAGGTTTGTCAGGCACAACCTACCTTTCACAAATCCATGCTGGCTCTCTCTGATTAACTGAAAATTCTTGAGATGTTCAGTCACCCTATCCTTAATTGTAGACTCCAGCATTTTCCCCACAACAGATGTTAGGCTAACTGGTCTATAATTCCCTGGTTTCCCTCTCTCTCCTTTCTTAAAAAGCGGAGTGACATGTGCAATTTTCCAATCTAGAGGGACAGTCCCTGAATCTAGAGAACTTTGAAAGATTATAGTTAGGGCATCTGCAATGTGCTCACCTACTTCCTTTAAAACCCTGGGATGAAAACCATCTGGTCCTGGGAATTTGTCACTCTTTAGTGCTATTATTTTCTTCATTACTGTTGCTTTACTTATGTTAATTTTATCGAGACACTGTCCTCAATTCAATATTAGTTTTCTTGGGATTTCTGGCATGCTATCCTCTTTTTCTACTGTAAATACTGATGCAAAGTAATTATTCAACATGTCCGCCATTTCCCTATTGTCAATGACAATGTCCCCACTTTCAGTTTTTAAGGGGCCAACACTGCTCCTGACCACCCTCTTTTTCCTAATATAACTATAAAAGTTCTTCGTATTGGTTTTGATATCCCTTGCAAGTTTCTTTTCATACTCTCTTTTTGTAGCTCTTACTATCTGTTTTGTGACCCTTTGTTGATCTTTGAATCTTTCCTATTCGCCAGGATCTGTGCCATTTTTTGACTTTTTGTATGCCCTTTCCTTATGTCTTATACTGTCCCTTACCTCTCTAGTTGTCCATGGCTGTTTTTTTTGGCAAGTAGAGTCCTTGCCCCTCAGGGGTATAAACTGATTCTATATCACGTTAAATGTTTCTTTAAACATTTCCCACTGATCATCAGTCGTTTTCCCCATTAACAGATTTCCCCAGTTTACTGTGGACAGTCTCTGTCTCGTCCCATTGAAGTCGGCCTTACCCAAGTCTAGAATCTGAGCAGCTGATTCACTTTTTTCCCTTTCAAACACTACCTTGAACTCGATCATGTTATGATCGCTATTGGATAGATGTTCACGCACAGTTAAGCTGTTAACTAAATCTGGTTCATTACTCATTACTAAATCTAGTATGGCTTGCCCCCTTGTTGCCTCTAGGACAGTAGAAAACTATCCCGGACACACTCAAGAAATACAAATGGGCAGATAAAATGGCCCCTGGCCTAAGCCACATAATATATGCTAGGCACACATCCATTTGCACCTGATCATTAGTTCCTTTACTTTGACTGACTGACTTCAGAGCAAGGCAAGCAGGTAAACAATTAATCCTTCAGAGGACTAAGAACACTGTTTCACCACTGTCTGTTTAGCTCTGGGGATAGGGACATTGACTTAATGAAAGCATAGTCCTCAAACAGAGTTATTTTGAAGAGTTTGGAAGAGTGATATTGATATTCTTGCCACATGTCCTGTGACCTATAACATCATTTGGTGTTGACCTGCTCCTTCAGTTTTATGGACCTGGAATCCATTCAACCAAATTAATTTTGGTGAAGAATACTGGCAAAGCAGAGGCTGCAGTGGCCACAACATTAACGAGCCTTATTCTGCATTTTTAAATATTCTCCATGCACTACTATTCATCACATTGAATATATTCAAGGACATTAGTAAATAATGAATAGCTTTGTAGAGACCATTGGTTCTTCCATCACCATCCCTGGTGGCAGAGGTGGCAGTACAGAGATATACAGTCAGGAGGGAGTGGCCCTAGGAGTCCTCAACATTGACTCTGGACCCCATGAAATCTCATGGCATTAGGTCAAACATGGGCAAGGAAATCTCCTGCTGATTACCACCTACCATCCTTCCTCAGCTGATGAATCAGTCCTCCTCCATGTTGAGCACCACTTGGAGGAAGAACTGAGGGTAGCAAGGGCACAGAATGTACTCTGGGTGGGGGACTTCAATGTCCATCACCAAGAGTGGCTCGGTAGCACCACTACTGACCGAGCTAGCTGGCTGACTGGGCTTGCGGCAGGTGGTGAGCGAACCAACACGAGTGAAAAACCTACTTGACCTCGTCTTCACCAATCTACCTGTCGCAGATGCATCTGTCCATAACGGTATTGGTAGGAGTGACCACCGCACAGCCCTCGTGGAGATGAAGTCCCGTCTTCGCACTGAGGACACCATCCAATGTGTTGTGTGGCACTACCGCCGTGCTAAATGCGATCCCTCAGATAATGAAGCAGTCCGTGCCCAAATGCAGCAAGACCTAGACAACATCCAGGCTTGGGCTGATAAGTGGCAAGTAACATTCGTGCTAGACAAGTGCCAGTCAATGACCATCTCCAACAAGGGAGAATCGAACCACCTCCCCTTGACATTCAACGGCACTACCATCGTCGAATCCCCCACCATCAACATCCTGGGGGTCACCATTGACCAGAAACTTAACTGGACCAGCGACATAAATACCGTGGCTACAAGAGCAGGTCAGAGGCTGGGTATTCTGCAGCGAGTAACTCACCTCCTGACTCCCCAAAGCCTTTCCACCATCTACAAGACACAAGTCAGGAGTGTGATGGAATATCTCCACTTGCCTGGATGAGTGCAGCTCCAACAACACTTACTCCTCGGTGAGTCCTAGTGACACCATCCAGGACAAAGCAGCCCGCTTGATTGGCACCCCATCCACCACCCTAAACATTCACTCCCTCCACCATCGGTGCACCGTGGCTGCAGTGTGTACCATCCATAGGATGCACTGCAGCAACTCGCCAAGGCTTCTGCAACAGCACCTCACAAACCCACGACCTCTACCACCTAGAAGGACAAGGGCAACAGGCACACGGGAACAACACCACCTGCACGTTCCCCTCCAAGTCACACACCATCCCAACTTGGAAATATATCGCCTTTCCTTCATCGTTGCTGGGTCAAAATCCTGGAACTGCCTACCTAACGGCACTGTGGGAGAACCTTCACCACACGGACTGCAGCGGTTCAAGGCGGTGGCTCACCACCACCTTCTCAAGGGCAATTAGGGATGGGCAATAAATGCTGGCCTTGCCAGTGACACCCATATCCCATGAACAAATTTTTTAAAAAATGAAGGTCCCTCATATGAGTCCAAATAAAACATATTGGGCTCGATTTTTAATTGGAACAGTGGTTGTGGGGGAGGCGAAGACGATTGCTCTGCCTGCACATATGCAGGGGCAGAACGGCCACCTGGAGAGGAGGCAGCATTGTGGGTACTGGTTGAGAGGGTGGGGCAACAGGTGAGATGTGAGTGTGCTTTGAGTGGCGTCTCCACTTCCATGTCCCCTTTCGCCATTGTCCCTCTCCTGGACCAGGCCCACGTCACTCGTACCACCCTGCTGGAGAACAGTTTGGAGGACATATATAATGCCTTGGAAGCCTTGTTTTAAAGTTTCTGTCTGCCTGTTTAAGGGGGCAGAATGTTGTTCACCATCAGTCCGAACGACTGTTGTCAGGGCCTGAATGGACTCATTTGTGAGCCGCACTTGAAGCTCAACGGAGGCTAGCCTTCTCTCCATCGTAGACATTCCCGCAGTTACCTGCGACACTATCTCAGACATTTCAGTAGTTTCGTCCAACGCTGTCTCAGACAGGTGCTCATGTTCCTGCGACACTATCTCAGAGATTCCCTCCCGTACCTATGCCACCATTCCACTAATGCAGGAGTTGGACGACTCCATCCTCTGCACTATTTTGGAGCGTGTGCGTGGCCCATATTCCTGTACCTCGCAAATGTGCTGCTGTCCCTCGATCATTCTCCTTTTAAAGGATAGCCCCCCAGACTTCAGCATTTGTGTCCAGCTGAGCAGAGCCTGGAGAGGAGTGCGCCCACCGACGCGGACTCTCCACAGCTGCTCCTGCCACCAGTGCCTGCTCGTGCTCAATTGTGTGTGGTGACTCACCAGGTGCCAACCCAACTAACTGATCACTCGGACTCACCGAGGTGTGAGTATCTGTGCGGGTGGATGGCTCGCTAAGATGTGATGCTGCACCATCCTAGCCTGGGAGCTCCTCTGAGGAATCGCCCTCTCCCATCACTGCGGTTGTTGAAGGGCCTGTAAGAGAACAGAAAGCAATATTAAGCATCATCACAGATGTGTCATGTTGCAATGAGCATACTGAAGTGTTCAACATGCCAATCATTGTTAACATCAATTCATGTGTGTGATAAATGTCAAAGTTGTGTCACCAGACATTTGTGGGGTACGGTAGCATAGTGGTTATGTTACTGGGCTAGTAATCCAGAGGCCTGGACTAAAATCCAGAGTCATGAGTTCAAATCCCGCCACGGCAGCTGGCGAATTTAAATTCAATTAATTAAAATAAAATCTGGAATTAAAATACTAGTATCAGTAATGATAGCCATGAAACTACCGGATTGTCATAAAAACCCATCTGGTTCACTAATGTCCTTTAGGGAAGGAAGCCTGCCGCCCTTACCCGGTCTGGCCTATATGTGACTCCAGACCCACAGCAATGTGGTTGATTCTTAATTGCCCTCTGAAATGGCCGAGCAAGCCACTCAGTTGTAAAATCTCGCTACGAAAAGTCATAATAAGAATAAAACCGGACGGGCCACCCGGCATCGGACCACTAGGCACCGGACACGACAACGGCAAACCACCAAGCCCAGTCGACCCTGCAAGGTCCTCCTTACTAACATCTGGGGACTTGTGCCAAAATTGGGAGAGCTGTCCCACAGACTAGTCAAGCAACAGCCTGACATAGCCATACTCACAGAATCATATCTTTCAGCCAACGTCCCAGACTCTTCCATCACCATCCCTGGGTATGTCCTGTCCCACCGGCAGGACAGACCTACCAGTGGTGGCGGTACAGTGATATACAGTCAGGAGGGAGTGGCCCTGGGAGTCCTCAACATTGACTCTGGACCCCATGAAATCTCATGGCATCAGGTCAAACATGGGCAAGGAAACCTCCTGCTGATTACCACCTACCGTCCTCCCTCAGCTGATGAATCAGTCCTCCTCCATGTTGAACACCACTTGGAGGAAGCACTGAGGGTAGCAAGGGCACAAAATGTACTCTGGGTGGGGGACTTCAATGTCCATCACCAAGAGTGGCTCGGTAGCACCACTACTGACCGAGCTGGCCGAGTCCTGAAGGACATAGCTGCTAGACTGGGCCTGCGGCAGGTGGTGAGCGAACCAACACGAGGGAAAAACTTACTTGACCTCGTCCTCACCAATCTACCTGTCGCAAATGCATCTGTCCATGACAGTATTGGTAGGAGTGACCACCGCACAGTCCTCGTGGAGATGAAATCCCGTCTTCACACTGAGGACACCATCCAACGTGTTGTGTGGCACTACCACCGTGCTAAATGGGATAGATTCAGAATAGATCTAGCAGCTCAAAACTGGGCATCCATGAGGCGCTGTGGGCCATCAGCAGCAGCAGAATTGTATTCCAGCACAATCTGTAACCTCATGGCCCGGCATATTCCTCACTCTACCATTACCAACAAGCCAGGGGATCAACCCTGGTTCAATGAGGAGTGTAGAAGAGCATGCCAGGAGCAGCACCAGGCATACCGAAAAATGAGGTGCCAACCTGGTGAAGCTACAACTCAGGACTACATGCATGCTAAACAGCGGAAGCAACATGCTATAGACAGAGCTAAGCGATTCCACAACCAACGGATCAGATCAAAGCTCTGCAGTCCTGCCACATCCAGTCGTGAATGGTGGTGGACAATTAAACAACTAACGGGAGGCAACAAGGGGGCAAGCCATACTAGATTTAGTAATGAGTAATGAACCAGATTTAGTTAACATCCCCATTCTCAATGATGGCGGAGTCCAGCACGTGAGTGCAAAAGACAAGGCTGAAGCGTTTGCAACCATCTTCAGCCAGAAGTGCCGAGTGGATAATCCATCTCAGCCTCCTCCCGATATCCCCACCATCACGGAAGCCAGTCTTCGGCCAATTCGATTCACTCCACGTGATATCAAGAAACGGCTGAGTGCACTGGATACAGCAAAGGCTATGGGCCCCGACAACATCCCAGCTGTAGTGCTGAAGACTTGTGCTCCAGAACTAGCTGCGCCTCTAGCCAAGCTGTTCCAGTACAGCTACAACACTGGCATCCACCCGACAATGTGGAAAATTGCCCAGGTATGTCCTGTCCACAAAAAGCAGGACAAATCCAATCCGGCCAATTACCACCCCATCAGTCTACTCTCAATCATCAGCAAAGTGATAGAAGGTGTCGTCGACAGTGCTATCAAGCGGCACTTACTCACCAATAACCTGCTCACCGATGCTCAGTTTGGGTTCCGCCAGGACCACTCGGCTCCAGACCTCATTACAGCCTTGGTCCAAACATGGACAAAAGAGCTGAATTCCAGAGGTGAGGTGAGAGTGACTGCCCTTGACATCAAGGCAGCATTTGACCGAGTGTGGCACCAAGGAGCCCTAGTAAAATTGAAGTCAATGGGAATCAGGGGGAAAACTCTCCAGTGGCTGGAGTCATACCTAGCACAAAGGAAGATGGTAGTGGTTGTTGGAGGCCAATCATCTCAGCCCCAGGGCATTGCTGCAGGAGTTCCTCAGGGCAGTGTCCTAGGCCCAACCATCTTCAGCTGCTTCATCAATGACCTTCCCTCCATCATAAGGTCAGAAATGGGGATGTTCGCTGATGACTGCACAGTGTTCAGTTCCATTCGCAACCCCTCAGATAATGAAGCAGTCCGAGCCTGCATGCAGCAAGACCTGGACAACATCCTGGCTTGGGCTCATAAGTGGCAAGTAACATTCGCGCCAGATAAGTGCCAGGCAATGACCATCTCCAACAAGAGAGAGTCTAACCACCTCCCCTTGACATTCAACGGCATTACCATCGCCGAATCCCCCACCATCAACATCCTGGGGGTCACCATTGACCAGAAACTTAACTGGACCAGCCATATAAATACTGTGGCTACGAGAGCAGGTCAGAGGCTGGGTATTCTGCGGCGAGTGACTCACCTCCTGACTCCCCAAAGCCTTTCCACCATCTACAAAGCACAAGTCAGGAGTGTGATGGAATACTCTCCACTTGCCTGGATGAGTGCAGCTCCAACAACACTCAAGAAGCTCGACACCATCCAAGATAAAGCAGCCCGCTTGATTGGCACCCCATCCACCACCCTAATCATTCACTCCCTTCACCACCGGCGCACTGTGGCTGCAGTGTGCACCATCCACAGGATGCACTGCAGCAACTCGCCAAGGCTTCTTCGACAGCACCTCCCAAACCCGCGACCTCTACCACCGAGAAGGACAAGGGCAGCAGGCGCATGGGAACAACACCACCTGCACGTTCCCCTCCAAGTCACACACCATCCCGACTTGGAAATATATCGCCGTTCCTTCTTTGTCGTTGGGTCAAAATCCTGGAACTCCCTTCCTAACAGCACTGTGGGAGAACCGTCACCACACGGACTGCAGCGGTTCAAGAAGGCAGCTCACCACCACCTTCTCAAGGGCAATTAGGGATGGGCAATAAATGCCGGCCTTGCCAGCGACGCCCACATCCCGTGAACGAATAAAAAAAAAAGTCTCGGCGTCCCCAACAGACAGGCACTTGAGGGTGCTGCTGATCTGCAGGGCCTCCTTCTCAGCATCTGTGAGGACCACTATTTGTTGTGGCCACCTTCCAGTCCTCGCCCTCTCGCGTGCATTTTGCGCTCTCTTCTCTTAGAAGAAAGTACAAACGTGTGAGTGCACGATGGTGAAGTGGCCAACCGATGAATGCATTGCTTTGGGTGAGGCTGACCGTGAAAGAGGTGCATCAGAGGGTGAGTGGTAGCGGTCGGGTCACAAATGGGGAGATGAGGAAGTGCAGGTAAGTTGAGAGTGAGCCCTAAGTGGGCGTGAGAAGTGATGTGATGGAGTAGTCGTGGCAGTACAGAATGAGTTGGGGGAGGGGGAGGTGGTGATGTGCACCACGGAATGCAAGAGAATCAGTAAGTGTACTCCGTTTTGCTGACCTAGTTAGGTCATTGAAATGGCTGATGATCTCCTCTGCCACCTCGAGCCAGGCCTTCTTGGTGGCAGAGGCAGGGCGCTTCCTCCTGTCGGTCGGATAAAATAGTTCCCTCCTCCTCCACACCCCTGCCAGTAGCAGCTGAAGTGAGGCATTGCTGAATCTTGGAGCAGCCTTCCCCTGTGCTGCTCCACTGGGTCTTCTGGCTCTTTGCTCCAGCAAAATTTATTGGAGCAATGGCCCTTTAAATCCAGATGCTCCAGCTGACAGCCTGTCATGCAGGTGCACAGTCCGCCCACTGCGCAGTTTTTGGACGGCAAACCCGGAAACAAGGTTAAGGGTCACCAATTAAGTCGCGATCGCGTGGGGAACGGCAAGTTTTTATTATTCAGGTTTGCCATGCACCCATTGACACCACCCCCCCCCCCCACCCCACCCCCCGTTGCCATCCCCCACCCTTTTAAAATCAAGCCCGTTATATCTGCTTGCTTAACGGCTATTTTACCAAAGGACAGAACAGAAAATAATAAGTGAAGAGTTATGAAATAGAAATAGTGCAGTTTAATTGATATTTTACCTATTAGTTTTCAATAGGAAGAAATATGGTCAAATATTTATTACAGTTTGTATAATGCATCTACCACCTTGATGGTCAATTAACTGTATAGATACAGATTGATGGATGCAACATAAAATTAATGTAAAATTGACGTGAGCCTCTCGGGGGAAAAAAAGTTCGAGAAGAAAATTTATCTCCCAGCTTGATTGCTGATATGGATCACATCATGACCTTGCAATGATATTTGTAGCGTATCATGAAAAAATATCTATTAAATTAAGAAAACTGGAAATGTACAGCTAGAATGCACTACAGGAGCGCCTGTACTAAATATCATTAGTGCTTTAGTTATGGCACGAATGCTTTATATCCACATGTGGAGTCAGTATGACACTGTGCCATACTTTCAAATCATGTGGAAGAAGAGCATTTTGATTCAAGTAATGTGACTTAATTAGATACCTCCCTTGATGACCAGCTGGATAAAGGCACCAACCAGTGCAGGTCTAAGCCGTGCAGACCAGAATGCCCCAAGGTTAATACTCAGGGTGTGGTTGGTTATCTGATTTCAGCTGGAGTGGCAGTGGGATTCTAGCCTTGGCACCCTGGAAAAGGAGTGATTAGGAAGTGGGGGGGGGAAATCAGTCATGGCTCCCACTCACAATTGCTATACACAGACACTTTCCAGCAAGGGTAAGTGTTGGGTGAGGGTAGAAACAGCCTCTGCTGTGATGGCCCTTCAATCAAATTTGCCTGCTGATGGTCATTGTGTAGGCTTACAAATGAAGAATGGCTACTACCTCACCATGCTGTGGATCCATACTCTAACAAGAATTGGTGTTTTCAGGACAGAATGGAATAAAATTGGAGAAATTAATTTTTTTTTTAGTATAAACTTTTCTACATCTTGTGAAGAGTATTGCATGTCGTGGCTGTTTCAAGGATGTAATATGTTGAGATGATGTTGACAGACTGATCAAACTTCACCAGTGTGGTTTATAATATCTCTTGACCTTTTGGTATCTTAATGCTTTGTAACTCTCCAACCTATGTGTCATATTTACTGTCACATTAAATTGACAACTTACTTGATAAGGTGTTTTTTTTGTCATTGCCTATTAATGTTGCTATCACAAATGTGTGGTGGTGAGCAACTAAAGTGAAGAGATAAATATTCATTTGGTGCTACTAACTTCATGTTATGCCACCAAATAAAATTAACTTGAACTACTGAGAAGTTTATGTATTTTGACCTGACACCAATTGGTTATAGTGATGATCTTTTATTTGAACAAAAGCAAGGATCAATATATGCAAGTATTTAAGCGGTAATTATCAGAAAACAAGAAACCACATTACCCTGTTGTCCTCTGGGTAGAGATCATAACTTTTGGTTCTGTTCGTCTAACTTCTTTCTTCTCTATAACTTCTTCTACTTTTAACTTCATCTTCCATTCTTCTCTACCTTTCTTCTTTACAACCTGTCTCTCGCAAAGGGTGTCTCTTTTATGCCACTTTAGAGGGTGAGCACAGGGGCTGTTACTGACACAGTTGTCTACCCTATCGGGGTCTTTCCAAAGGACGAGTTTTCCAGACAAAGGAAGAAGAGTCAGCCCCTGCCTTATTTCTACCTTTTGCGAGCCAGGGTGATTGAGTGGCCCTCAAGATACCATACCCTTTGGTTGACCAATCATCGGCCTACAACACTAAAAAGGGGCTGCTACCCCGCCTTATCTTGTTATGCTTCTTTCAAGGCCGAAGTCAGTAACTTTGGACCTGTTATCTCACACTTCCCTGTCTGTTCCCAAGTCACTAAGTGTGAGGCCCCATTTTTATGTTAAGGCTGTTGGCCATTTGGCAGCTTGGACAGCTGTCTTATCCCGTGGCTGCAACTGTTTATGTTAGCAATTTCCACCAGTCTGTTAATTACCTTAGAAGCAAACGGCCTTATAAAACTTATAAAACCCATTTGTGCAAGTTAGTTACCACATATTTCATATACTGTTTGATTAATACAGAAAGGTGATCATAGACAGACAGTAAAAGTTACATATCAAAAATACATGTGGTACAATAAGTCACCGTGTATGTGAGGTTACAACAACTCCTCTCATCTGTTAATAACCATCAGAGCTATGTTTGATTAATAAAAGGGTGACTACACAAATATACGTGATATCGGTTCGACATGTGGCAGTAAAGAAACTATATTTCCTTACACTACTGCCTAATAGTGTGAGGCCTCAAACTGTGTAAAATCCAACAGATAAAGGTGCTGCTAATGACCTGACTCTCTCTTTTTGCAGGTCGTCTAAATTGGTGGTCAGTTGTTTGTTCAAGTTGCAAACGTCTTCTGCCATTAGCTACAACAGGGGATGGGAACTGTCTCTTACATGCAGCTTCTCTAGGTAATATGTGCATAAAGTATATCATCTCTATTTTTGTTGCAGTTTGTTCAAAGGTTAGACTTAAAGAAGCTCTTATTTGTGTTTAAGGTATGTGGGGTTTCCACGATAGAGACCTGATGCTTCGAAAAGCTCTTTATACCATGATGAAAAAGGGCACAGAAAGAGACGCATTGAAGAGAAGATGGAGGTGGCAACAGACGCAGCAAAACAAGGAGGTCGGTGCACACAATGGACCTTATTGTCTATTTTTGCTTTGTAATTTTAAGCGACAGTGCAGCCTTTAGGTAAAAGGTAAAATGGGACATTCGAAAAAGGCTCAGTTTGATGAGTCTTGCTTATAGAAGAGTACTTAGATATTCTGTTTTCCTCACAGAACTTTAATATTTTAGATCTCAAGTGTGATTTGAATTTTTAAGCAGCATCATTTTACTTTATAGACAAACAATGTCACACTACATATGTATTTTTAGGGCTAGAAACGCAACTCAAAATATTTTAAACTTTGTTGAGTAAAACTGTGTAATGGAAACCACCAAAGAGAAACAGGCACTATGCACCAACCCTATTTAAATAAAACCACAGTGCAACAAGCTTGCCTAGTTTTAGTAACAAGTCAGGTAGCTCCAGTTCTCACACTTCACCAGTTCAGATATTCATGGCTGATATTTCCATGTGTTCTTCAGATCTTTGGTATTGTTGTGACTGTTATTTTTTAGCTTGTAAGTACCTACAAAATTTCATGAATGTTTTTGGATAGTGATGCAGAGTCTTTTCTGAAAATGGAGAATAAAGTCTGACTTGTTCTCTGCAAAATGGAATCTGAGAGTGTCTAGCAGTTTATTATAAATTTGCTTTTTTGTACTGCAGTATTGCCGTAACAGTCATGAAAACCTACATCCTCATTACCTTGGATTCCAGGTCAGATTTGATGTAGGGGACCCATATTTCATTGATGTTAGTAATAAACAGGCCAACAGGGACATTGTCCTAAAACTTCTGCAACCAGACTGTTGAACAAATATGTTTTGGACACCTCTGAGGAGCAGTACATTTTTTTTTATTTGTTCATGGGATGTGGGCGTTGCTGGCAAGGCCAGCATTTATTGCCCATCCCTAATTGCCGTTGAGAAGGTGGTGGTGAGCCTCCTTCTTGAACCGCTGAAATCTGTGTGGTGAAGGTTCTCCCACAGTGCTGTTAGGAAGGGAGTTCCAGGATTTTGACCCATTGATGATGAAGGAACGGCGATATATTTCCAAGTCGGGATGGTATGTGACTTGGAGGGGAACGTGCAGGTGGTGTTGTTCCCATGTGCCTCTGCCCTTGTCCTTCTAGGTGGTAGAGGTCGCGGGTTTGGGAGGTGCTGTCGAAGAAGCCTTGGCGAGTTGCTGCTGTGCATCCTGTGGATGGTGCACACTGCAGCCACAGTGCGCTGATGGTGAAG
Source organism: Heptranchias perlo (assembly GCF_035084215.1). Taxonomy (NCBI): domain Eukaryota; kingdom Metazoa; phylum Chordata; class Chondrichthyes; order Hexanchiformes; family Hexanchidae; genus Heptranchias; species Heptranchias perlo. The sequence goes on along the minus strand of NC_090362.1, from coordinate 11,046,741 downwards.
GGAGTGAATGTTTAGCGTGGTGGATGGGGTGCCAATCAAGCGGGCTGCTTTGTCCTAGATGGCGTCGAGCTTTTTGAGTGTTGTTGGAGCTGCACTTGTCCAGGCAAGTGGAGAGTATTCCATCACACTCCTGACTTGTGCCTTGTAGATGGTGGAAAGGCTTTGGGGAGTCAGGAGGTGAGTCACTTGCTGCAGAATACCCAGCCTCTGACCCGTTCTTGTAGCCACATATTTATGTAGCTGGTCCAGTTAAGTTTCTGGTCAATGGTGACCCCCAGGATGTTGATTGTGGGGGATTTGGCGATGGTAATGCCGTTGAATGTCAAGGGGAGGTAGTTAGACTCTCACTTGTTGGAGATGATCATTGCCTGGCACTTGTCTGGTGCGAATGTTACTTGCCACTTATGAGCCCAAGCCTGGATGTTGCCAGGTCTTGCTGTATGCAGGCACGGACTGCTTCGTTATCTGAGGGGTTGTGAATGTAACTGAACACTGTGCAATCATCAGCAAACATCCCCATTTCTGACCTTATGATGAAGGGAAGGTCATTGATGAAGCATCTGAAGATGGTTGGGCCTAGGACACTGCCCTGAGGAACTCCTGCAGCAATGTCCTGGGGCTGGGATGATTGGCCTCCAACAACCACTACCATCTTCCTTTGTGCTAGGTATGACTCCAGTCACTGGAGAGTTTTCTCCCTGAGTCCCATTGACTTCAATTTTACTAGAACTCCTTGGTGCCACACTCGGTCAATTGCTGCCTTGATGTCAAGGGCAGTAACTCTCACCTCATCTCTGGAATTCAGCTCTTTTGTCCATGTTTGGACCAAGGCTGTAATGAGGTCTAGAGCCGAGTGGTCCTGGCGGAACCCAAACTGAGCATCGGTGAGCAGGTTATTGGTGAGTAAGTGCCGCTTGATAGCACTGTCGACGACACCTTCCATCACTTTGCTGATGATTGAGGGTAGGCTGATGGGGCGGTAATTGGCCGGATTGGATTTGTCCTGCTTTTTGTGGACAGGACATACCTGCGCAATTTTCCACATTGTTGGGTAGATGCCAGTGCTGTAGCTGTACTGGAACAGTTTGGCTAGAGGCACGGCTAGTTCTGGAGCACAATTCCTCAGCACTACAGCCGGGATGTTGCTGGGACCCATAGCCTTTGCTGTATCCAGTGCACTGAGCCGTTTCTTGATATCATGTGGAGTGAATCGAATTGGCTGAAGACTGGCATCTGTGATGGTGGGGCTATCGGGAGGAGGCCGAGATGGATCATCCATTCGGCCCTTCTGGCTGTGGAAGCTACATCATTGAATAAATTCAAAGCAGAAATAGACAGTTTCCTAGAAGTAAAGGGAATTAGGGGTTACGGGGAGCGGGCAGGAAATTGGACATGAATTTAGATTTGAGGTTAGGATCAGATCAGCCATGATCTTATTAAATGGCGGAGCAGGCTCGAAGGGCCGATTGGCCTACTCCTGCTCCTATTTCTTATGTTCTTATTTCAGCCTTGTCTTTTGCACTCACGTGCTGGACTCTGCTGTCATTGAGGATGGGGATGTTTACAGAGCCTCCTTCTCCCATTAGTTGTTTAATTGTCCACCACTTTCACGACTGAATGTGGCAGGACTGCAGAGCTTTGATCTGATCCGTTGGTTGTGGAATCACTTAGCTCTGACTATAGCATGTTGCTTCTGCTGTTTAGCATGTATGTAGCTTCACCAAGTTGGCACATCATTTTTAGGTCTGCCTGGTGCTGCTCCTGGCATGCTCTTATACACTGAACCAGGGTTGATCCCCTGGCTTGTTGGTAATGGTAGATTGAGGAATATGCCGGGCCATGAGGGTACAGATTGTGGTGGAATACAATTCTGCTGCTGCTGATGGCCCACAGCGCCTCATGGATGCCCAGTTTTGAGCTGCTAGATCTGTTCTGAATCTATCCCATTTAGCACGGTGGTAGTGCCACACAACACATTGGATGGTGTCCTCAGTACGAAGACGGGACTTCATCTCCTCGAGGACTGTGCGGTGGTCACTCGTACCAATACTGTTATGGACAGATGCATCTGCGACAGGTAGATTGGTGAGGACGAGGTCAAGTAGGTTTTTCCCTCGTGTTGATTCGCTCACCACCTGCCGCAGGCGCAGTCTGGCAGCTATGTCCTTCAGGACTCGGCCAGCTCGGTCAGTAGTGGTGCTACCGAGCCACTCTTGGTGATGGACATTGAAGTCCCCCACCCAGAGTACATTCTGTGCCCTTGCTACCCTCAGCGCTTCATCCAAGTGGTGCTCAACATGGAGGAGGACTGATTCATCAGCTGAGGAAGGATGGTAGGTGGTAATTAGCAGGAGGTTTCCTTGCCCATGTTTGACCTGATGCCATGAGATTTCATGGGGTCTGGAGTCAATGTTGAGGACTCCCAAGGCCACTCCCTCCTGACTGTATATCACTGTACCGCCACCTGTGATTGATCTGTTCTGCCGGTGGGACAGGACATACCCAGGGATGATGATGGAAGATTCTGGGACGTTGGCTGAAAGGTGTGATTCTGAGAGTATGGCTATGTCAGGCCATTGCTTGACTAGTCTGTGGGACAGCTCTCCCAATTTTGGCACAAGTCCCCTGATGTTTGTGAGGAGGACTTTGCAGCGTCGACTGGGCTTGGTTTGCCTTTGTCGTGTCCGGTGCCTCGTGGTCCGATGCCGGGTGGTCCGTCCGGTTTATTCTTACGACTTTTTTTAGCGAGATTTTACAACTGAGTGGCTTGCGCATATGGAGGCTCAGAGTCAGTCGCCAGGTAGTCGCAGACATCTGCAGCCTCCTTTATGCTGAGCTGCTCCTGGCTGGCCCGAGGAGCATCTTACCTGCCACTGTCAAAGTCACCACTGCCCTCAACTTCTTCGCCTCCAGATCGTTCCAGTGTGTTGCCGGGGTCTCTCAGTCGTCTGCACACAAGTGCATAAGACAGGTCACCGACGGCTTGTTTCGCAGGGCCTCGCACTATATCAACTTACCCATGGATGACTCAGCCAGACAGAGAGGGCAGTGGGATTGCACGCTGTGGCTGACTTCCCACGGGTGCAGGATGTAATCGATTGTACCCATATAGCAATACGGGAACCTCCACACGAGCCAGGATTGTTCATCAACAGGAAGGGCTATCACTCCATCAATACTCAGCTCATCTGTGACCACCGTAAGAGATTCCTTCACGTGTGCGCCAGATATCCTGGCAGCTGCCACGATTCTTTCATCCTCCGGGAGTCCAACATCCCGCCCCTCTTCCACGCACCGAACACCTGCAAGGGCTGGCTCCTCGGGGACAAGGGATACCCCCTGCACACGTGGCTCATGACACCTCTGAGGAACCCCACCACCGAGCAACAGCGTCGATATAACGACAGCCACATCGCTACCAGGTCTACAATTGAGCATGTTATAGGGCTGCTCAAGATGCGCTTCAGGTGCCTTGATCGTTCTGGGGGAGCGCTTCAATACGCACCAGACAGAGTGGGATGCGTTATGGTCGTCTGTTGTGCCCTGCACAACACGGCACAACAGAGAAGGGTGCCTCTGGAGGAGGCCCCATCCGTATCTGCCACCCATATTGAGGAGGAGGACGAGGTAGAGGAGGAGCAATCCATGGGCAGAACAGCGGCTCACCTGGCTGCTCGTGAGGCCAGGGAGTCACTGATATGTGAACGGTTCTCCTAACATCAGACAGTGTGAAGAGTCCAGTCCTCGCCACCTGGACAGAGGAGCAGCCACACCAGCCCCCTCCCGACTCCCTGCACAATATAGTTGTGCAACTACACATACACCCACTGTAGAGTGACCCAATGGGTGGCATCAAGTGTGGATGTTCATGGTGAACCTCATGAAAGGGACTTACTGCACAAGCAGTCAAGAATGGTCAAGTGGCAGTAGTGATGACAATATAATATTTAATGTGAGTTGAACAAAAATCAAATATAAATAAAAAACATGGCAAACCATCAAACATCCTTGTGCATCCCCTTTGTGCTCACAAAACCTTTGCCTGACGCTTCCGACTACTCCTACTTGATACTTCCCCTGTGGCTGCAGCAGAGGTAGTGGCAGGTTGCTCTTGTTCATGCCCTGACCGATTAGATGCTTTGGCCGACGCCCTCTGGTTTTCGGTGCCCGTGAGGGCCTCTCCAAAGACTGCTCCACCTGCACCTGTGTAGGGGCAGACTCGACCACCTGGAGAGGAGGCAGCATTGCGGGTACTGGTTGAGAGGAGGGCAAAGGGTGAGACATGGAAGCGCTTTTAGTGGCGTCTCTACTTCCATGTCCCCTTTTGCCATCATCCCTCTCCTGGGCCAGGCCCATATCACTCCTACCACCCTGCTGGACAACAGTTTGGAGGACATGTGTGATGCCTTTTAAGGCCAGTGCTAGTGTATCTGCCTGCTTGTTTAAGGCAGCAGAAAGTTGCTCACCTTAGTTTGAAGGGTCGTTGTCAGGGCCTCAATGGACTCATTGGTGAGCCGTGCTTGAAGCTTGATGGAGGCTAGCCTTCCCTCCATCGCAGACATTCCCACACTTACCCGCGACACTATCTCAGAGATGCCCTCACGTCCCTGTGACAGTATCTCGGAGATCCCCTCCTGTACCTGTGCCACCATTCCACTCATGCAGGAATTGGACTCCTCCATCCTCTGCACGATTGTGGAGAGTGTGCGTGGCACCTGTTCCAGCACCTCGCAAATGTGCTGCTGTCCCTCGATCATTCTCCTTTTAAAGGATGGCCCCCAGGGTTCAGCATCTGTGTCCAGCTGAGCAGAGCCTGGAGAAGATTGCTCCCACTGAGGCGGACTCTCCACAGCTGCCCCTGCCACCAGTGTCTGCTCGTGCTCACGTGTGTGGTGACTCACCATGTGCAACCCCCAACTAAGGAAGACGGGGACCCACCGAGGTATGTGTATCTGCGCTGGTGAATGGCTCACTCAGATGTGACTGTGCCCCCTCAGAGGTCGGCAGGTCCTCTGAGGAATCGCCCTCCGCCGTCACAGCAGTCGCTGAAGGCCCTGTAAGAGAACAGAAGACAATATTAAGCTTGATGACAGATGTTGCGGTGCTGAAGATGGCAAGGCATGTTAACAGCATTTGCTTTTGTGAGTGCTGAATGTTAAAGATCTGTCACCAGCCGTTTGTCGGGTGGCAGTCTCGGCGTCCCCGACGGACAGGCACTCGAGGGTGTGGCTCAACTCAAGAGCTTCCTGCTCTGCGTCTGTGAGGACGACCTGTTATTGCAGCCCCCCTGAAGTCTTCGCCCTCCCCCGTGCATTCTGGGCTCTCTTCTCCTATAAGGGGAGAAAGTAGAGAAGTGTAAGTGAAGGATGGTGACGTGGCCAACCACTGAATGCATTGGTTTGGGTGAGGCTGACCGTGAAAGAGATGCATCAGAGGTTGAGTATGAGTCAGAGCCATGAGATTGTATGAGGATTGGGTTGAGTGGTAGTGGTGTGATGAGTACTGGGGAGGTGAGTAAGTATAAGTAAGTTGAGGATGAGCTTTGAGTGTGTGTGAGGAGTGATGTGATAGAGTAGTATTGGCAGTGCCGAAGGAGTTGTGGGGTGTTGGCGGTGATGTGGAAGACGGAGTGTAGGAGAATGAGTAAGTGTACTCACTTTGGCTGACCTAGTTAGGTCATTGAAGCACTTCCTGCACTGGATCCAGGTGCGGGAGACATTGCTGCTGCTGCTGACCTCCTCTGCCACCTTGAGCCATGCCTTCTTGGTGGCAGAGGCAGGCCACTTCCTCCCATCCGCCAGGTAGAAAATCTCCCTCCTCCTCCTCCTCACCCCATCCAGTAAGATCTGGAGTGAGGCATCATTAAACCTGGGGGCACCCTTTCTCCTGGGCTGCTCCATGGTGCTGTGTGGTTCTTTGCTGCAGGATCAGTCGTTGGAGGACCACCCTTTTAAGTAGAGCTCCTCCAGCTGACAGCCTGTGATGCGGGTGCGCAGTCCGCCCGCTGCGCAGGCTTCCGACGGGAAACCCGGAAACCAAGTTAAGTGGCTTCAATTTACCCGCGATCGCGTGGGAAACGGACGGATTTTACTGGGCGGGTTACCCATGTGCCCAATCGCCCTCCCCGCTGCCAACCCGCCTCCCTGGTAATATCAGGGCCCAGTTGTGGTCAAACCAGTATTTCATAAAGATTCATCGTGACTTCCTTGCTTTTGTACTCTATGCCTCTATTTATAAATCCCATATGCTTTTTTAACCGCTTTCTCAACCTGCCCTGCCACTTTCAACGATTTGTGCACATGTACCCCCAGATCTCTCTCTTCCTTTACCCCATGTAGAATTGTGCCGTCTAGTTTATATTGCCTCTCCTTGTTCTTCCTACTGAAATGTACCACTTCGCATTTTTCTGCGTTAAATTTCATCTGCCACGTGTCCGCCCATTCCACCAGCCTGTCTACATCCTCTTGAAATCTATCACTGTCCTCCTCACTGTTCACTACCCTTCCAAGTTTTGTATCATCTGCAAATTTTGAAATTGTGCCCTGTACACCCAAGTCCAAGTGATTAATGTATATCAAGAAAAGCAGTGGTCCCAGTACTGACCCCTGGGGAACACCACTGTACACCTCCCTCCAATCTGAAAAACAACCGTTCACCACTACTCTCTGCTTCCTGTTACTTAGCCAATGTTGTATCCATGCTGCTACTGGCCCCTTTATTCCACGGGCTTCAATCTTGATGACAAGCCTATTATGCGGCACTTTGTCAAACACCTTTTGAAAGTCCATATACACCACATCAACCGCACTGCCCTCATTGACCCTCTCTGTTACCTCATCAAAAAACTTTATCAGGTTAGTTAAACACTATTTGCCTTTAACGAATCCGTGCTGGCTTTCCCTAATCAATCCACACTTGTCCAAGTGACTGCTAATTTTGTCCCAGATTATCATTTCTAAAAGTTTTCCCACCACCAAGGTTAAACTGACTGACCTGTAATTGCTAGGTTTATCCTTACACCCTTTTTTGAATAAGGGTGTAACATTTGCAATTCCCCAGTCCTCTGGCACCACCCCCCTATCTGAGGATATTTGGAAGATTATGGCCAGTACCGCTGCAATTTCCACCCTTACTTCCCACAGCAACCTAGGATGCATCCCATCTGGACTGGTTGACTGATCTACTTTAAGTACAGCTAGCCTTTCTAGTACCTCCCCTTTATCAGTTATTAGCCCATCCAGTATCTCAACTACATCTTCCTTTACTGAGATTCTGGCAGCATCTTCTTCTTTGGTAAAGGCAGATGCAAAGTACTCATTTAGTACCTCGACCATGCCCTCTGCCTCCATGAGTAGATCTCCTTTTTGGTCCCTGATCAACTATATAGTCAAGACTTGTTGCTGACGACTTGTGTCTGCAATGAACAAAATGTGGTTAGTTTCCCTGACTTGTCAACACCATCTAAACACAAATAGCCATTTCCTGTCGAGAGACTTAGCTACTTCTTATCAAATAGAATTCAGAATTTGTTGAAAAATGTTCTCATCTTGACAGTGACATAGCTTTTGTATGACAGACTTGTCATTAAAACTAGGCAAGCTTGTTGCACAGTGATTTTATTTAAATGTGTTTGATGCGTAGTGCCTGTTTTTCTTTGGTTGTTTCCATTACACAGTTTTACCCAACAAAATTTAAAATATTTTGAGTTGCATTTCTAGCCCTAAAAATAAATATGTATTCTGACTTTGCTAATGTCCCTGTGTCCACTAATATGTTGATTGTATGCCTATCACCAGACAGCATTGCAATATAAACAAGGGGTGCCACTGCCAAAGACACCCTGCAAGAAGTTATTTCTTACTGTTCTGGGGATAAAGCACTGACAACAGCAAACATAAACACCTGTCTCTAACAGTGCTGGACATTATGGGGACACTATTTTGTTTTGGCTGTGGCTGAGCCGTTAGCCTAGTTGTACAAGATTGTTAGTCTTTATGGACCTTGCCTCAATACTGCGGCAGCTCCATAGTCAGCAAATTAAAGAACTCAGTCTGGAAGCAGCTTCATGTGCTGTACAAGCACAATCTTGCACCTGTGCAATTGCTTTAATGTTGCCCTCAGCATCTAAATTGCCCCCTTCCCGTGTAAATTGGATGAATTCAGGGTACCAGCGGTTCTGCTATGTAAACATGTCATCACAGGATATGTTAAATCATTGTTCTTCTAACAACCTAATCATTCAATGATGTGAACACATTTAAAATATGGCATCATATTTAAATAATGTGTCTATTTCTCACTTGGTGAACTAGTCTGGTTTGGTTTACACTGAGGAGGAGTGGGAGCGAGAGTGGAATGAGCTGCTTAAACTGGCTTCCAGTGAGCCTCGCACACACTACAGTAAGAATACAGGCACCTGTGGTGGGTAAGTTGGCTGCTTTGGTGTATTTAATTGTTTATACTAATTTCAGCATTTATGTGATTGCAACAAATTTCACTTATTTTACGTTCTTCTTCCAATCTCTGACCTTACTTTTTGCAGTTATTCAGTTTAAATACAAGGAACCAATAGTTTTTTTACATAATATTTGAATCACTTTTTTTAAAACCACAATTTATGCCGTACAGATGGTAACCAACTAATAACTAGTTATATAAACAGAATAAAGTTAATGTATAAACCCAAAGTGCAATTTAGAGCAGAGCATCAAACTTAAGTACTTATTTCTGTATCAGATTTAATGGTTTTGGTGGTGTTTGTAGTACAGGTCAGATCAGGTTGAATCTGTCACTAAATCAAATTCTGTAGAGTATTTACAACAGACCCCAGGGACATCTAGTGGTAGGGAAAGGTTATTTCATAGAATTCAGCTACACTCATCGATGGAATAGCGGCCATTGGCAAGAATAGTGCAATGAGAAAGCTGAACAAAAATTGATAAATAGTTTAAAACTAGAATTATAACGTCACTATAAAGAGTGTTGTACTCTATATTGATGCACAGCTACATGGAAAATGCTGAGTACTAATAATGTAGACAGGAGCCTAATATAGAAAGTAGGGAAAAAGAGGCCAAGTACATGAAAGATTAGAAAATGAATTGAAAAGTTTGGCAAGCAGTGACATAGAGCTATAAGTGGTTAGTCTGAGGGTCAGCCTTGGCTCAGTGGGTAGCACTTTCACGGTTAAGGTCGTGGGTTCAAGCCCCACTTCAGAGACTTGAGCACATGATCTAGGCTGACACTCCAGTATAGCACTGAGGGAGTGCTGCACTGTCGGTGGTGCCAACTTTTGATTGAGACGTTAAACCGAAGCCCCGTCTGCCCTCTCTGGGGACGTAAAAGATCCCATGGCACTATTTCGAAGAAAAGCAGGGGTGTTCGCTCCAGTGTCCTGGCCAATATTTATCCCTCAACCAACATCACTAAAACGGATTGTCTGGTCATTTGTTTCATTACTGTTTGTGGGAGCTTGCTGTACGCAAATTGGCTGTCGTGTTTCCTACATTACAAGAGCGACTACACTTCAAAAGTATTTCATTGGCTGTAGGCGCTTTATCTCGTCCTGAGGTCATGAAAGTTCTTTTTTCTTAATCTATAATTCTACACATTTATTTTCTGCAGAATTCTTTGTCTCTGCTCTTTGTACAGTGCATTCACAAGAATATTTCCACTCTGTGAGGTAAAAATCAGATCAGCCATGATCTCATTAAATGGCGGAGCAGGCTTGAGGGGCCGAATGGCCTACTCCTGCTCCTATCTCTTATGGTCTGTTCAAAGGAACACTTGAGCAGGCAGTGCTACCCATACCAGTGTTTTAAACTATAGGTTCCCTTACCAGGGAAATAGACTGAACGTGTGGGGCATAGATAGTGCCATTTAAATATAGTGGTTGTATATTACATAATTAAAGTCACAGTTTTACCATGAAAAAATTGTATAGCCTTATTTTAATTTATACAAAAGAACAGCCTTTTCCTTCCTCAGTCAGTCTACCACAAAAAAAGGAATTAAAAAAATTGTATTATAAAAGGTTATTTAAAAAAGGTTTTAAATTGTGCATGAAAATGTAATTACGTAATATTGGAGGGTTAGTTGTTCAGTTCTTATTGGTTCTGCAACAGACATGGTAAGGTCAATGTAACACTGCAACTGGATTTAATTGCATACTTTTATTCTGCCCTCCCCTCAATACTTGATCTTCATTGACCTTATATAATTGCAGTAATAAATCTTTTCAACCAGTATTTGGTAGATGTGCGATGTTAGAATGTAATGCGGCATCATTGTGTTTTCATATTCTTGACACTACAGCTGATGTCATAGATTAATCAGCTGCTACTGTTGAAAGACTAACCGTCCCCAACAACATCAGCCAATAAATTAGAACTGAAAACGGATTGAATAAGTGTCATTTCTTTTCAAGATGTTGCACACACTCCAGTACCTCACCCTAATGACCATTCTTCACATGTAAACCTAGACTGAGAATCAGAGGCTATTCAACCACGGAAGGTGTTTCTGCCAACACTGATTGTACAGTAGACTATCTTTATAAGCAAACAGGAACAGACGCAAAATAAACAGGAAAAGCTAATGCTATGCTTTGTTAGCTGTGGTTTGTACATTCTGAGTGTATACAGTTAGTGTTTAAGCAATAGTGGCAGACCGCATTGGGGAAAGTAAACAAAACTCAATGGATTAAGTTTTTCATTTTGCAGCATCTGCTTTCAGTTCACTTTTTTTATTTTCCTGCATATCCGAGTAGCTGGCTGTTGCAAGACTCACCACACCAAGTTCTGCACTTAACCACCTCACCTTTTCTTTTTGAGGCTTTCGGTTAACGAATATCAATTTTCTTTTCATGAAATGGTAGAGTTGAATTTATACAATACGTTATTGTGATTTGTAGATCCATTAAATTACCTTTGTGTTTTGTTTTCTTTACCCAATTTTCTCTCGTTTTCTCCCTCCTGTCCTAAGGATGCCGACTCTTCCTGGGATACAGCTCCACAGATGCCAGCTTCCCCCCCAATACCTTCCCCTAGCATCCATTCTGAATGTTTCAAGCTAGACAGGATATTTGACCATAGAGGGCATCATAGCCAAGCCTGCTGTCCTCACCTGACATCCACATTGATGGGAGCTTTGGCTAATTACCCCCTCTCTCATCCAAAATCACTCTGTGCCTTTCCCACAGACCTGGCTGACATCAGTTAAATCAGCATAGATTGGAGGTACAACCTCAGACCTTGGTGTATCAACCTCAGTGTAATATTTTCTAAAACATGGAACAAAATGTCTTACATCTGTTCTCAGCTCTGTGGCATCTCTATTGCTTTTTATCTTAATTGATTTCTTCTTTGTTTTGTAAAAAGTCTTTCTTAATTCAAAAAATACTGCATGGTTTATTTAACAAAAAACAAAAGTTGAAACAGAAACCCAGTTGGTTAATATCCTTAGTTGAGTATATTCAGATATAGGCTTATGCTGGTGTGAAGGCTAAACATTAGTTACATTTAATTTTCCCAAATTGGCTTTTTGAAGGAAGAAAAAGGAACTGGTATTTATATAGCACATTTCACAACCTCAGGACGTCCCAGATTGCTTCTTGGCAAATTAATTATTTTTGAAGTGTTGTCGCTGTTATAATGTAGGAAAACGCATCAGCCAATTTGTGCATAGCAAGGTCCCACAAACAGCAGTGAGATAAATGACTAGATAATCTGTTCTTTAGTTATGTTGGTTGAGGAAGAAATGTTGGGCAGGCCACCAGGAAAACTTCCAATAGTGCAATGGAATCTTTTATGTCTACCTAAGGGAGAAAACAGGGCCTCAGTTTAAGATCTCATCAAAAACAGTGCAGCACTCCCTCAGTACTGCACTGGATTGTCAGCCTGGATTATGTGCCTATGCTTCTGGAGTGGGTTTTGAACCTCTAACTCAAAGGAAAGTGTGCTACCACTAAACCATGGCTGGCACCTTTTCAGTACAGATTATGTATGCATCCAAGTTAAATGGGGGCGATCTCTGACTTCTGCTGGCGGATACTGGCATGAGGCCTGGGCTCATTAACATCCCGCCAGTGAGCTGCGCGAACCAAGCGGGTGCCCTGCTCCGTTTACCAGTTGTGAGAGTGCAGAAAATCAGTCCGCTCCCATGCTGGGCTGGTAGGCATGTCGGGTCTGAGGGGAGGCAATCCCAGGAGTGGTGGCAGGAGAAGCACTAAAAAAATTTAAAGTTTCTTGAGCCATTTTTTGAGCAGCCTCCGGTAGTCCCTTTAAGGACCACTGGTTAGGCTGCTCACTGCATGCAGGCTCCGTCCATTTCTACCTAAAAATTGTAATTGGGGTCCTACAACCAGCGTAGGTCCCCGATTTGCATCTTTAAGCAGCCTCCTGCCTGTTTCAGGCGGGAGGACTGCTCGCTCTTTTTATAGGCCTACATGAACATTTTATCAACAATGAGGTGGCCAAGGTACCCCACCCCCCTCATCCCCGATTTTCAATTGCTGCTCATCCGTTCCTCAGGTGAGAAACGAGCAACCGGTAATTGAAAATCGCCATCAATGAATTTAATGTCCTGATTTGTAGTCCCTTAACACGGTAACGTTGAATGAAAGTAGTAAGGAGTACCACCATCCTTCACAATCCAGCCTTTCAGATTACCACAATCATTTCTCCTTGTCTGAGCTGCTCTTTTTACGGCTTACATAATTATTTATTATCTCAAGCAAAGGGTTGAATGGACAACCCTCAGATTATTTGTATTCCACAGAGGTAGAGGAAATACTGTCCAAGATGCAGTACGAATACTCCAAGCAGTCCACCAGTTAAATGTTTCTTCTGGTTACATATTTATCAACATACTATGACTGGCTCCTTGTAGACACTTAAAAAAAAATATCTTAAGAAATGTTACCCACAGTTCAATGTTCCCAGCCGTTTTCTGCATTCAGCAAGAATGCAGCCTGCAGGTAATCAATAGCTGTTGTTGAGCACCTACTTAAGAAATAGCAACCATCTTACCTGATCAGAGCCTTGTGATCATTGGATTAATTTCCTCTGGTAATGAACTGGTATCGAAACGGATTAATGATTGCGTAAAAGTAGAGGACAAAGGAATTTTATACATCCTCACTAACCAGTACCTAAGAGAGGAAATTAAACCCCTTTGTGGTTCAAGACAAGATTAGATTTGACTGCGATGGGGGGGATTAGGCAAAATAGATATTGTAATATAAAATTCTAATTCTAATTTGAAGTTTACAAAAGCAATAGTTTAGAATTTTTGTTATATATATTTTTTGTCAGTTCACCTCTTTCCCCAGTGCCATTTGGTGTGCTGTTGAGATGGGTTTGCTTGTGGCTTTATCTTACCTCTTAGTAAAAATGACCAGAGGGTGTATTTTAATAATTAATTCAAAAGAATACGCCAGCGACCACTGTTTTAAAAGGAAACAAATTTGTGCTATTGAGTACAATCTGCCTGTATTCCTTAGTAAAATCTTTATTAGAACAACATTGATATGGCTCCTTTAGTGTAAACAATGTGCCAAAGCGATTCACAGGAGTAACCGCACACCAAGCCAGGAAAGTAGAGGTTAGGAAGGATGATCAAAGGCTTGATTGGAGGTTGGGTTTGGAGAAGATTTTACAAAGAGAAAGAAGTAGAGGGGCTCGGGGAGGGAATTCTCGAGAATAGAAGCAAGGCTCTGCCACCAGTGATGGAGTGAAGGAGGCCGGAGTTACAGGAACAGAGAGTTTAATCATCTACTTGCCTGTCATTTAATTATTTTGATTTATTTTTCTGGTAGCTGTCTCCCAGTCTGTATTCTATTCATTTTCAATTGGTCCTGAAGTCTGACACATAAATGTGATGCAAGACGTGCTCTCAAATACTGAGTATCTGCTCCTTATAACATGGAGCTTCCCCATTGGCCTAGTACTGTTCAGTGTAGTACTAAATCATGCAGATCGGAATTTCCTGGTTTGATTCTGGTTTGTCCCGAGTTAGCTGATCTCAGTCTGGAGAACAATAGTGGTGCCACAGGTGGCCTCTATGCCAAAGTCGGAAAGATCAGTTAGGGTTCCTGCTCACCATTGCTTTCCACCAACAGGAAAGCGAGTATGTGCATTTGTCAGGTGAGAACAGGATCTGGCTCTATTGTGATCTCTCATCTTATGAGGGTAGAGTAGATAAACATTTGAAGCAGAGGAAGATATAAGAGTAATGCAAGAGAACAAGCCATATGATTAATTTTGGATTGTTCTAGCAAAGAGTTAGCACAATGGGCCAACTGGCCTCATTCTGTGCTGTATACTTCTGTGATTCTTCATGGTTGGTACAATCAATTCATAGGCTTGCCTATGAAGTAGGGCTGCCAGCACCAATGGAATTGTACCCCAGCAACAGTCATTGGCTTTGTATGGATTACAATTGGGTAGCACTATGGAGCACGGTTGCATTGTAGGATCCAGGGTTAAACTTTGGAGACACTGAGCAGAGCCGATGCACTTTCCCACAGGGAAGTTGAAGGAAGAATCTCCATTGGTTGTTCTCAAGCACTTCCAAATGGCTGATGGAGACCTGGGCCAGGTTATCCTCACTCTCCTCCAACAGTCTTTTAAAACTAGGAAAGTATCAATGCTTTTAATTATGAAGCTTTATATTGGGTGTTTCAGACAGGCATACAAGAACCTGAAAGGATTAATGAATGTATATGTATTTATAAAGTTGATCTATTTTTTGTAAGTCATAAATAATTGGGATGACAGCAGAGGAGATAATCAGTCTCAGCAAACTGGTTCAATTCAATGTCAAAGTGCAACAAGTTTACCACAACACTAGAAAATAAACTAATTTATGCAATCTGCCGATGGGCACAGGGCTTCACCAATCTGCCGATGGGCATGGGGCTTTACCACTCTGCTGATGGGCACCATACTTTGCTGATCTGCCTCACCTATGTTGTGGATATCTTCATTTTCCAAGTTGAAGCTAAGCCAGATTTCTGTTAAATAATGAGCTTTAAGTTGTTGCTAGTCAATGCAGTATAGGGACAGCTGAATCTGGCGCACCTGTACATACTATCAAGTCACAGGGTTTCTTGTACCCTTAGTTGTTACAAGATACAAAACCAGCAAAATTGGGCCATTATTTAACCAATACCCAGTGGGCAAGCAGGGTAGTTAAGCTAGTGTGTTTTATTTGCCAAATATCTTGTCATAGATCAAAGAGATCTATGACAAACTATAACATATAAATCTGATTCCAGTTACCACTGACAGAAGAACCAGAATATGGGTGGCCTGTATGATTATTGTGTTAAGTGATTCAGCATAACTAGCAGTTCCTATCTTGAACAGGACCTGCCACCTGAGCAGAATTGAGCACATAATTTAATCTTAGTGCTGTTCTGCACTGTAAGAATGCAGCCTGCTTAAGATAATCTCCATCCTTATTGCTTCTTCCTTTAAAGGAGGAAACCTATTTTTCAGCTGTGTATTTGGCAGCATAAAATTCCTGTAGTAAGTTCTGTTAAAATGTCAACCTGTTGATATAAACATGCAGTAGAATAACCTACTAAATTCTACAACCGCTTTCATTTAAGGCTCATTAGCTAGGGGTAATAGAAGTCAATGCATCATAGAGTGGTGAAATGTTGGTTTGTTCCTAAACTTCCCCACACAGTTCATTTCTGATTGTAGCTAGGGTGTGCATGAGTGGAGCCCTTGCGAGAAAGAATGAGAATCGGAGGTTGGACTGTCCTGGACCTCACTTTCTCATCTCTCTACAGCTGGGTACAGAGTAGCATTAACTCTTGGGATCAGGGTGCCTTGCCCCCTTACATCTGCAAAATGGTGCAGAATGCTGAAGAAGGGCAACCTAGAAAGGGAGAAGAAATAAAATAAAACTACATCTCATTACCTGTAATATCCCACCCTCAGAACGGAAAGCACTTCAGCTGGCTACAAAAGGGTGCACCAATACTTCAAGCACGAGTGAACTTAAAACACTTACTACCTGCACTCCAGGATATGCATGGTTTTGAAACTCACAACTCAGGGAGGTGTACAGGTTTGTTTTATTAAGCTTGCTTCTAGTAGAGATTTAGTGCAATAGATGTAGCGTCTATTTTGAGGCTTGGGCTCACGGCCCTGTTCTAGATAACCAATAAAATGCATTTCCTACTTGTAGCATTTGAAGTTGCCTACTGTTAGTACAGGCTGCTTATAGAAAAACTAGCACCCAGAAATGCTTGTTTGAAAATTGGGTGATACTGGCTTTTCACCTCTGAACTCAGATTCAAAACCTGCCCAAACTGATGAGGTGAAAAGTTTCCCCTGTATTCTAGGGTCCCATGTGATATGAGTTTGAGTAGTCTCAATCCAGTTCCTAGTGGATACGGGCCTATAGCACAAAACTGCCCCAAATGTGGCTCCAATTAACAAGGATGATTAGTGTGGGAAATGAAAAAAATGTCTTCTGAGATTTTGACTGAGACAATTGTTGGGACAAGATAGAACACGTTTTACTCTGCATCTGGCTGTGCTATACCTAATTTTGGTTTGCTTGATGCTGACGCTGGTTCCTGAAATGGAAAGTGTTCCATTCTCCAGCAGTAACATCCCTCATCTCGAAAGCCCATTAAAGGTAAAATATAATTTAAAGGAAAAAGGCTTATCTAGTGAATTTGTTAGATAGTGTGGAGAATTATATAAAGCTGTTGGGTAATCTTTTCATTCACAGTGTTGACAACTCCGAGGATCCAGTTTATGAAAGTTTAGAGGAGTTCCATGTATTTGTTTTGGCACACGTATTACGAAGACCAATTGTTGTTGTTGCGGATACGATGCTAAGGGATTCAGGAGGTGAAGGTTAGTCTGACTTTTCTTTCTTCCTCACCACAATGGTGGGGTTCTGTTCCTGTTTTTCTTTAAAGGTAATTTTCCCCCAGGTGACGCAGTAGTCCACCATGGAATGGAGGAATGAATGCAGGCTAGATCGCCCCGCTGTCCTGAGTTCCCGTGGAAACTTAGCCATGTCACAGGGGAGGCACCGAGCAAAGGTTAGGCTTTTCTTCATGTGAAATTGAGTAGTGAGTCGCTTCCAGGTCACTCTCAGCAGCTATTAACATTTGCCTGGGAGAAGGAAGCTCACCCGGACCCTCAGATACATTGTCCAGAGGAAACCACTCTCAGGAAAAGTGGAAGGGAAAAAGATGGTTTGTCTTCATAAGAGGGTGCATACCTTCCAAAAATTAAAACATTCTTTCCGTTCGCTTTCTAGTCTCCCCATGCCCTGCACCATCACCAACCTGCTCACAAAATGCTGTCAAGCATAAAATCTTAAACACCACTACAAAGAGGACAGTAATGTCGAGGGTTAAGTCATGGGAACTGTTGATACTTAGCTGTACGTAGCAGGCACCTCATTCATTTTCTGGGATATGTACCTTAAAACTGTGCACCTGCTGGTGGTGGAGCTGAAGGGTTAAATCCTGAGTGGCAGCACGCTGGAATGGAGAAGTACAGGTTGAGCTTATCACTTTAGAGTTTCTAATCTAAGCCACGCTGCACGTGGAGACGGAGTTAGAGGCCAGGCATTGCCCTGCAACAGGAATGATATCAGAGGGGGAGTCCCTTGTGCTGTTGTTAACCAGTCCTGTTTACCACCAGCTGCAAGATGGTGTTGGAGGCCTAAAAACATGTCACCTTCACTCCTGGCCACAATTGGGGCATATCCAGATGAGGGGAGAGAGACAATGAGCTTTAAACATTAGGGAACACATACCAAGACCCATCGTGTCTCAAGAAAATGAAGAAGAGCTAGTCCATCACAAGAATAATGTTCAGTGTAAACAACCAATAAATTGTTAACAGGTTCCTAAATTCTTAATTCTATCATTAAGGTCCTCTTTTAGAACTCAGTTTGAGCGACAGAATCCATTCCTTATATAAAAAGGATATCAGTCAGCTTAGCACGTTGCTATCTAATAAAAATGCTCTGCACATTGTTTAACTAAACAAAATATACGTGTAAATCAAATGGATTCATGACTCTTCATTGTGAGACTTGTCCATATTTTTGCACTGCCTTCTCCTCCTCCTCATCCCTCCAGTCCTCACACATCCACCTCACAATACATTTGCTGTTCTCACCAATACGCTGCTATTTTACATAGATTGTGGAGTGGATTGGAGGTTATCAAAATCAATTATAATGATGTTATTCAAGCCAATTGCTTAAAGCGCAGGTAATTTAAAATTATTACAGGCCAGTTAGACTCGAGCAGCCAGTTAGACTGGAACAGTTTCAGTTCTTCGACAAAATGGAAATCATTATTTGATTTTAGCACTTTCAGATGTTTATCCAGCCTGCAAATGGTGCTTTAGGCCTGCAATGTAGAATGTAACAAATGCTGTGATCAATGTATCAGTCAATAAACTCTCTGAAATCACAGAAAATGTTGTAAATACACAGCACCAGTCAGTACCTGAATAAGAAAAGTTAGATTAATGTTTGAAGTGGGACCTTTGATCAGATTGTTGTGAAGAAGAGCCCACCTGAAACAGTATGCTGTCTTTCTCTTTCAGATGCTGATTGGTCTGCTCTGATTTTACTGTTCTGTGTGCTGAGGAAATGTCTGTGCTTTTTTTTGCAGCATTTGCACCGATACCTTTTGGAGGGATTTACTTACCTCTGGAAGTACCTGCTAACAGATGTCACTGCTCACCTTTAGTCTTAGCCTATGATCAGGCCCATTTCTCTGCACTAGTGTCTATGGAACAGAATGACCAACAAAGGGAACAAGGTATTAAATTTGTATTTTCTTCTCTAATGCCAGTATTTTAAATATACTGTACCCAAAACACCAACTGACCCAACTATAGGATCATAGGGCAGTTTCACAGATGTAGAACACAAACAGGTTAGATGATGATCATTCAACTTTCAAACTAACCATGGATTTTGGAGAGGCAGACCTAAGGTGGTTCTTAGTTCAACAGCAGGCCTCAAATATTAATTCAACTTGGACAAAGCCAGGTAATACCCAATAATTCAATGTAACTCACTTTCTCTTAAGGATAAGTAGGAAGAAAACGCCTGCTCATGTGTTTGCTTTCCTAATGTTCAAGCTTCATTTATATTGGCTCAGTGGTAACACTCTGACCCCTGAGTCAGAAGGTTGTGTGTTCAAGCCCTACTCCAGGACTTAAGCACATTATCTAGGCTTACTCTGCGTTCCTCCAATTCTGGCCTCTTCTGCATCCCCGATATCCTTCACTCTCCATTGGCGGCCGTGCCTTCAGCTGCCCAGACCTTAAGCTCTGGAATTCCCTCCCTAAACACATCTGCCTCTCTACTCCTCTCTCCTCCTTTAAGATGCTCCTTAAAACCTACCTCTTTGACCAAGGTTTTGGTCACCTATCCTAATATCTCCTGATGTAGCTTGGTGTCAAATTTTATCTGACAGTGCTCCTGTGAAGCGCCTTAGGATGCTATATAAATGCAAGTTGTTGTTGTTGACCCTTCATTGCGCTGCTATGGGGATGCTGTGTTGTCAGAGGTGCCATTTTTTGGATGAGATGTTGAACCAGTTGGATGTTAAAGACCCCATGGCACTATTTTAAGAAGATCAGGGAGATCTGCTACCCTGGCTGACATTCATCCCTCAACCAACATCACCAAAATACATTAGCTGCTCATTATTTCTTTATGCTGTGTGTAAATTGGCTGCTGTTTTTGCTTTCAAAGCAACAGTGACTGCACTTCAAAAAGTAATTCATTGGCTGCGAAGCACTTTTGTATTTTCTGAGGACATGAAAAATGATATATAAATGCAGTTTCTTCCTTTTATATGATCAATAATTTAGGGTAATTGTTTATAGCTCTTTAAAAAGAGGACCTCCTCATCAAAACCCCTTTTTAAAAAAATATCAAACGGGTATAAAGAATAACATTTTTCTCAAAGGGTTTTGTTCTATCGATTTTTGGTTGCAAGTGTCTGACGGCTCAGTGTGTAAATGCACTGCCTGTGAGACCAGAATGACCTCAGTTCAAATTTTCAATCTGTGCTGTTAGCTTATCCAATCTGAGGAAGCCATTGCTGTGTAGAGTTGGCCCACGTGCCTCTTGGTTAGCATGGGGAAGGAACAGCCAAAGTTCATGGCCGTCATCACTATCAATGAAAAGTGCCTATCTAAATGTTTTGTGTGAGGACAGGTTGAAGAGCCTGCCAACACCCAAGGCCCAAGCTTTTGCCTGAAGCATAGTCACTTTTGTGAGTTACCAGAGGGTGGCCGATTCCTGTAGAACTGTGTCACTGCAAGAGCAAGTACTTTCAGAAAAAGCGGGTGATAAATGGCAGTCTGCCTGTTTACGGGACATGGTGGAAAGTGTGCTTCAAGTGCAAGAAAAGTCTCGTGAGATAAGGACATTATAGTTTTATACTGGGAACTAAAGTATTTCAAATGATATACTTCAACAAATTCATAAGTAATATAAACAAGAACTGGTAATAATCCGGGACAAAATTAATTGGCATTTGGAAAAATATGGGCTAATAAATGAAAGTCAGCACGGATTTGTTAAAGGAAAATCGTGTTTGACTAACTTGATTGAGTTATTTGATGAAGTAACGGAGAGGGTTGATGAAGGTAGTGTGGTTGATGTTGTGTATGTGGGCTTTCAAAAGGCATTTCATAAAGTACCACATAATAGACTTGTTAGCAAAATTAAAGCCCATGGGATTAAAGGGATAGTGGCAGCATGGATACAAATTGGTTACGGGACAGAAAGCAGAGAGTATTGGTGAATGATTATTTTTCAGACTGGAGGGAAATATACAGAGGTGTTCCCCAGGGGTCAGTATTAGGATTACTGCTCTTTTTGATATATATTAATGACCTGGACTTGAGTGTAGAGGGTAGAATTTCAAAGTTTGCAGATAACACAAAACTCGGAAATGTAGTAAATAATGTGGAGGATAGTAACAGACTTCAAGGGGACATCGACAGACTGGTGAAATGGGCAGACACATGGCAGATGAAATTTAACGCAGAAAAGTATGAAGTGATACATTTTGGCAGGAAGAATGAGAAGAGGCAATTTAAACTAAATGGTACAATTTTAAAGGGGGTGCAGGAACAGGGAGACTTAGGGGTGCACATACACAAATCTTTGAAAGTGGCAGGGCAAGTTGAGGAGACTGTTTTAAAAAGCATATGCGATCCTGGGCTTTATTAATACAGGCAGAGAATACGAAAGCAAGGAAGTTATGCTAAACCTTTATAAAACACTGGATAGACCTCAGCTGGAGTATTGTGTTCAATTCTGGGCACCACACTTTAGGAATTATGTCAAGGCCTTAGAGACGGTGCAGAAGAATGGTACTAGAATGGTACCAGGGATGAGGGACTTTAGTTATGTTGAGAGACTGGGGAAGCTGGGGTTGT
The DNA here is from genome assembly GCF_035084215.1 of Heptranchias perlo. Classification (NCBI taxonomy): domain Eukaryota; kingdom Metazoa; phylum Chordata; class Chondrichthyes; order Hexanchiformes; family Hexanchidae; genus Heptranchias; species Heptranchias perlo. Next base: position 11,025,280 of record NC_090362.1, on the reverse strand, counting down.
TCTCCTTAAAACAGAAAAGGTTAAGGGGAGATTTGATAGAGGTGTTCAAAAATCATGAATGATTTTGATAGAGTGAATAAGGAAAAACTGTTTCCAGTGGCAGAAGGGTTGGTAATCAGAGGACACAGATTTAAGGTGATCAGCAAAAGAGCCAGAGGCGACATGAGGAAACATTTTTTTATGCAGCGAGTTGTTATGATCTAGAATGCACTGCCTGAAAGGGTGGTGGAAGCAGATTCAATAGTAACTTTCAAAAGGGAATTTGATAAATACTGAAGGGGAAAAAAATTACAGGGGGTGGGACTAATTGGATATCTCTTTCAAAGAGCCGGCACAGGCACGATGGGCTGAATGGCCACCTCCTGTGTTGTACCAACTATGATACTATGAACCTCAAGTCATTGCTAAACAATAATGGATCATGGATTGTGCTGCAGTACATGGAGTCTTGGTACATGGTGCTATCCTTAATTATAAAAACAGGAAAATGATGAAAATGGCAGCATTTGAAAGAGAAAAGACAGATTAGCCCGCCTGTTTTCTCTCTTCAGAGGCTGATGGATCTGCTGTGCATTTCCAGCATTTTATATTTTTCCCGTGATTCCCAGTTGTTTTTTCTTTTCTGTAGTTTCCTGTTACCTGGTACAGTTCAGGCTGCATTCACTGCTGTTTGATCAGTTGCTGCTATTGTCTGAGTAACTGCCTCCTTTTTGTTTTTCTGGTCCTAAAGAGCTTTCAGTAAACTCTGAGCTCAAACAATAGAACAGAATTATTCCATGGCATGGATGCCTGAATGAGGTTATGTTTTAGATTGGCAGCTAGCACACGTAGAGTTCTCTCTCTCTCTCGCTCTCTGCAGGCAAGTCAGCATACTCACTGAAACTACATCATCGAACACAAGGGAGGTTAAATTCAATAACTCCCGAATCGGGGTGCGTGGGTCGCGGTGTGCGATTAACCCGCGCCCAGTGGTTCCGATGTGGGTATCACGTGAGATTCGCAGCACTCTGCATGCAGCCAGTGCCACCCGCGCCATTGAGTGGCTGCATGTTCCAGCAGGAGGCCCGATATGGGGCGTGGCCAGCACTAGTTAAAGGCAGTCTGCACTTCTTAAAGGGGAGGTGCACTGTCAGTGCAAGCAGTGGAGAATGACAAGTGGAATGGCTGGACCGGCAATAGTGCGTGCACCGAGGTTCTCCGATGACACATTGGAGGCCTTGGTGGAGGAGGTGGACACACAGAGGGCCATCCTGTAACCGCAGGGTGGCAGGAAACCCTCCAGATACCAGCTGCGGAGGCAGTGGGAGGAAGTGGCGCTGGAGGTGAATGCCAGGAGCATTGCACCACACAAGTGGATGCAGTACAGGAAAAAATTCAATGATTTCACACGAATGGTCATGGTGAGTGAATGCAAGCATCGAGTGGCACATCCTACCAACCGCAGCACTGTCCCATGCAAGACACCCCCCCTTCACCCACCCATCAACAAACTCTGCCCATCCGTACGCATGCTGCATCTCACCCTCACATTGTACCACACCTGCAATCCACGCACCCACCACTCACAAGTCTCACACACACTGGCAGCTATTCGATCATGACAGGCACATCAACCAGACATCTTGTAAGACACTCACTGACGCACTTCCGTCTGTCTTGCAGGAGATGGTGGCGCATAAAAGCCAGCAGCAGGAAAGAACGGACGGAGGACAGGCGCGCCTACATGTCCTCACCCCCTTGGAGGAGACCTTGCTGCACATTATTGGGTGGGCCGTCGCGGCCTGCCGTGGCCACTGGCAGCGCAGGAGGTCCCAACAATGGGGGTCTCTGCATATTTAATCCTCCTTCTCATTTCCAACATCTCCCTCATCCCACAATCTTTTCGGACTCGTGCTGCAGATGGTGTCAGCACGCACATCTTACTCACTCCTCCCCCCGCTCCACAACTCAACCCATCTCCCTTTGTCATTGCAGGTACCCAAGAACTGGAGCCGGCACCGTCCGAGGAGGAGGACCCTGAAGTCGCACCGTCACTTGATCTGACACTCACATCCACCAGCTCAGATACTGACACTGCATGTCCTTTTGGAGGCTCGGTTAGAGGAGGGATCTGCACGTGGTGAGAAATCAGGCACAATTGCTTAGGAGCCGGGACTGTGGTGTGGGGAGTGGTTGGGGGGGGGTGGGGGAACAGATACTGCAGGTGCCAGCTAGCTGGAGGGCGAGGTCGGACAATGGTTCTGCTGCCAAGGAGTCAAATGATTACTTCAATGGGCCAGGCTACAGAAGAAGGCTGATGGGCCTACACCACCAAATGCTTGGTGCACTAGAAAGCCTGCGCACAATGTCAAGGGGCATGGAGGAGTTCACCTCGAACTTGGCGCAGAGTTTGGAGCCCATCCTTTCCCACATGGAATGGGTGGTCACCTCCATCAGTACACCTGTGGAACCCCATGATGCAGCGTCTGATGACCGATGTCACGACTTCCATTGCAGCACAAACAGCTGCCATTGCAGCACAAACTGATGCCACCAAAGGTGTGCATGCTTCAGGTGAAGCTCAGACTGCTGCTATGGCAGCTCAGACTTCTACTTTGGAAGCGCAGACTGCTGCTATCGTTGCTTTGGGGACCACTGTAGAACGGGGCTTCCAGGGCATCCCAGCACTCCAGCAATCCGTTCTCCAGCAGATCACCAGGACTGCTGAGGCGCTGCCCCATGTGAGTGGCAGTGGCACCGTGGCAGTCGAACATGCTGTCCTCTCTCTGGATGACAGCATTCCTGCTCCTACCCCTGTCACTCCACCAGTGCCCTTGCTGTTACCTGTCAGCCAGTCAGGCCAGACTGCTGCAGCCCATGCCGAGATGGTGCAGTCTGAAGCCGGGCCCTCCTGGCCCAGAGCTACTTGCGGTCGTCCTCCAAGGCCATCTGCACGCTCCTCAATTGAAGGCCAGCAGACTTCCACCACCCATGCTTCAGCCACTGGGGATGCACCTTGTGGAAGCACTAGGAAAGGCATAGGCACACGAATGACAGGTAATGAGGGAATGCACAAGGGTGACTAGTGTAATGTTGTATACATGAGTTCATGTGTAACGTCATAAATTTGTATCTGAAACCGCAGTTGGTGGTGGTTTTTATTTATGCAATGAGCTGCGGAAGGAAGCAATGTGTAATCATATGGAGGGCAATTTGATGGTCATGTGGGAGAGGACAGGTGGGGAGTGTAGGACTGTTGGTGAATTGGGAGGTGTCGTTGAGGTTACTGATATCGCTCATGAATAAGATGAGCACGCAGGGCCCTGGCCAAAAGGGCCTGTGCACCTTCTTGCCTCCTTACCCCTTCCTCCTCGCCCTCTGGCTCAGGATCTTGTCGGACAGGCCATAGCAAAGGCTGTTCCCTCGTAAAGGCGAGGTTGTGCAGCATACAATGATGAATCTTGTCACGCGCTAAGCGGAGTACTGCAGGGCTCTACCAGAACGGTCCAGGCAGCGGAAGCGTTGCTTTAGGAGGCCTATGGAGTGCTCGATGACGTTTCGTGTGGCTGTATGGCTCCCATTGTAGGCCTGCTCTGCACGTGTGCGGGCGTGCCTAACCGGAGTCATGAGCCACCTCATGAGGAGATGGCCCTTGTCACCCAGTAGCCAGCCTTTGACTTACCAGTAAAAAGATAGCTGGGATGTTGGACTGCCGCATAATGAAGGCATCATGCCTGCTGCCAGGGTAGCGGGCATTGACCTCCGTGATGCGCTGCGTGTGGTTGCACACCAGCTGCACTTTGAGGGAGTGGAACTCCTTTCTGTTCATGAAGATGGCCGAGTTGAGATGTGGCGCACGCATGGCACCCTGCACCATGGGGAAGCCAGCAATGCGTGCAAACCCTCGTGCTCGCTCATGCTGCTTATTTCTGTCAAGAGGGAACATGATGAACCTGTTACACAGCTTGTACAGTGCCTCCGTGACCTCCCTTTTGCAAACTACGAGATGTTGCACGTATCGCCAGCAGAGGCCTGAAAGGATCCAGAGCCATAAAAGTTCAACGCCAGAGTTACCTTCACAGCCACAGGCAATCTGTCCTTGCCCTGCTCTGAGGCTGCAGTTGTGGCTGCAGCAGTTGACATTTCTCCAGCGCGACCTCTTTCATGAACCGCAGCCTTTGGATGCACTGATCTTCGCACATTTTGAGGTAAGAGTATTGTTCCCTGAAGGTCCTCATGGGATAGAATTATAGAAAGGTTACAGCACAGAAGGAGGCCATTTAGCCCATCGAGTCTGCACCAGCTCTATGCAAGACTAATCCAGCTAGTCCTACTCCCCCGCCCTATCCCCATAGCCCTGCAAATTATTTTCTTTCAAGTACTTATCCAGTTCCCTTTTGAAGGCCATGATTGAAACTGCCTCTACCACCCCCTCGGGCAGTGCATTCCAGATCCTAACCACTCGCTGTGTAAAATAGTTTTTCCTCTTGTCACCTTTGGTTCTTTTGCCTATCACCTTAAATCTATGCCCTCTGGTTCTTGACCCTTCCACCACTGGGAACTGTTTCTCTCTATCTACTCTGTCTAGACCCTTCATGATTTTGAATACCTCTATCAAATCTCCTCACGACCTTCCCTGTTCCAAGGAGAACAACCCCAGCTTCTCCAGTCTATCCACATAACTAAAGTCCCTCATCCCTGGAATCATTCTAGTAAATCTCTTTTGCACCCTCTCTAAGGCCTTCACGTCTTTCCTAAAGTGCGGTGCCCAGAACTGGACAGAATACTCCAGTTGTGGCCGAACCAGTATTTTATAAAGGTTCATCATGACTTCCTTAGTTTTGTACTCTATGCCTCTATTTATAAAGCCCAGGATGCCCTATGCTTTTTTTAACCGCTTTCTCGACATGCCCTGCCACTTTCAATGGTTTGTGTACATCTACCCCCAGATTTCTCTGTTCCTTTACCCCTTTTAGAATTGTGCCCTTCAGTTTATACTGCCTCTCCTTTTTCCTACGGAAATGCATCACCTCGCATTTTTCTGCATTAAATTTCATCTGCCACATGTCCGCTCATGCCATCAGCCTGTCTATATCCTCCTGAAGCCTATCACTATCCTCCTCACTGTTCACTACCCTTCCAAGTTTTGTGTCATCTGCAACTTTTGAAATTGTGCCCTGTACACCCAAATCCAAGTCATTAATATATATCAAGAAAAACAGTGATCCCAGCACCGACCCCTGGGGCACACCACTGCACACCTCCCTCCAGTCCGAAAAACAACCGTTCACCACTACTCTGTTTCCTGTCACTTAGCCAATTCTGAATCCATGTTGCTACTGGCCCCTTTATTCCATGGGCCACAATCTTGATGACAAATCTACCATGCGGCACTTTATCAAACGTCTTATGAAAGTCCATATTTTTTTTTATTCGTTCATGGGATGTGGGCCGCTGGCGAGGCCGGCATTTATTGCCCATCCCTAATTGCCCTTGAGAAGGTGGTGGTGAGCCGCCTTCTTGAACCGCTGCAGTCCGTGTGGTGACGGTTCTCCCACAGTGCTGTTAGGAAGGGAGTTCCAGGATTTTGACCCAGTGACGATGAAGGAACTGCGATATATTTCCAAGTCTGGATGGTGTATGACTTGGAGGGGAACGTGCAGGTGGTGTTGTTCCCATGTGCCTGCTGCTCTTGTCCTTCTCGGTGGTAGAGGTCACGGGTTTGGGAGGTGCTGTCGAAGAAGCCTTGGCAAGTTGCTGCAGTGCATCCTGTGGATGGTACACACTGCAGCCACTGTGCGCTGGTGGTGAAGGGAGTGAATGTTTAGGGTGGTGGATGGAGTGCCAATCAAGCGGGCTGCTTTATCTTGGATGGTGTCGAGCTTCTTGAATGTTGTTGGAGCTGCACTCATCCAAGCAAGCGGAGAGTATTCCATTACACTCCTGACTTCTGCCTTGTAGATGGTGGAAAGGCTTTGGGGAGTCAGGAGGTGAGTCACTCACCGCAGAATATCCAGCCTCTGACCTGCTCTTGTAGCCACAGTATTTATATGGCTGGTCCAGTTAAGTTTCTGGTCAATGGTGACCCCCAGGATGTTGATGGTGGGGGATTCGGCGATGGTAATGCCGTTGAATGTCAAGGGGAGGTGGTTAGACTCTCTCTTGTTGGAGATGGTCATTGCCTGGTACTTATCTGGTGTGAATGTTACTTGCCACTTATCAGCCCAAGCCTGGATGTTGTCCAGGTCTTGCTGCATGCGGGCTCGGACTGCTTCGTTATTTGAGGGTTTGCGAATGTGACTGAACACTGTGCAATCATCAGCAAACATCCCCATTTCTGACCTTATGATGGAGGGAAGGTCATTGATGAAGCAGCTGAAGATGGTTGGGCCTAGGACACTGCCCTGAGGAACTCCTGCAGCAATGTCCTGGGGCTGAGATGATTGGCCTCCAACAACCACTACCATCTTCCTTTGTGCTAGGTATGACTCCAGCCACTGGAGAGTTTTCCCCCTGATTCCCATTGACTTCAATTTTACTAGGGCTCCTTGGTGCCACACTCGGTCAAATGCTGCCTTGATGTCAAGGGCAGTCACTCTCACCTCACCTCTGGAATTCAGCTCTTTTGTCTATGTTTGGACCAAGGCCGTAATGTGGTCTGGAGCTGAGTGGTCCTGGCGGAACCCCAACTGAGCATCGGTGAGCACGTTATTGGTGAGTAAGTGCCGCTTGATAGCACTGTTGACCACACCTTCCATCACTTTGCTGATGATTGAGAGTAGACTGATGGGGCGGTAATTGGCCGGATTGGATTTGTCCTGCTTTTAGTGTACAGGACATACCTGGGTAATTTCCCACATTGTTGGGTAGATGCCAGTGTTGTAGCTGTACTGGAACAGCTTGGCGAGAGGCGCAGCTAGTTCTGGAGCACAGCTAGATCTACAGCTGGGATGTTGTCGGGGCCCATAGCCTTTGCTGTATCCAGTGCACTCAGCCGTTTCTTGATATCATATGGAGTGAATCGAATTGGCTGAAGATCACATGTACGTTACATCAACAGCATTGCCTCATCTACCCTCTCTCTTACCTCATCAAAAAACTCTGTCAGTATCGGGATATGGCCTCCAACTCAGTGCCCTGCGCCTCCTCTTCTTCTCCCCTCTCCTCGCAGCTTGACCTGCTCTGCTTGGCCTCTCTGCATGCTCCCAATCGTGTTCAATGCCCAGCGGGAGCCCTAGCAGGCTACCCATGGCTGCCAGGAATCTTGTTCAGCATGTTATAAATTGGATAGCCCGGTGGTGGCAAAACGAGTGCTACATGGTCCAATTTATAGCCCAAGGTATTAAGCTGAGTTAGCATTTTCTGTGGGCTGAGGAAGAGGTCAGGCTGTATGTCTGGTAGGGCCAGGCGTAGTGATCTGTATGGGTGGAGGCCATTGGTAAGGCCTGCGATGATTGTGGCTGCCAGATTGAGGTTTGAGGTGCGAGAACTGGCGGGATACAAGAACAGGGTATGGATGGAGCATTGGATCAAAGCGTGGGTAGAATCGCCAGGATGGCACAGGTGGGCCCTGGCAGTGGAGCACAGAGGGGCATGGGAGGGAGGCCCAGGCAGAAGGGATACAGGTGCAGAGTGCGGCAGAGACTCTTGAACTCAAGTCCAAAGCTTGTGGCGCCCCAGATATGTTTACATAATATATTGCAGGTTTGTTATCTCCTTGCCATGCCATTTAATTCCTAGGAATATATGATCTGCTCACAGAATTGCAATATTTAAAACAACACTATTATAAATCATTTTCCTCTCGGTTTGAAACCTGGGTAAAGGGCCGTCATGGCAGCTGTATCTCAGGAAGAAATAGTTTTGCTGCAGTGTGACTGGGCAATTTCTTTTTGCCACAAGGTGATTGAATTTTTTGGTGGAGTGTAATTGGGGAGAAAAGTTTTGCATAATATGATTGGTGAATAATGAAAGTAGAAAATAGCCAGTTGGAAAGGAGAAAGCAGACACTTAACCAATAAGGAAGATGGAAATTGACAAACCGACTCGATGATCATGACTTACGATGTAGACAACAGACACAAGAGATTTTATCATAAAGATTTTGTATAAAAACAAAATGTCAGTTGCTTTCCAGTTCATTCTTTTTAAAAAGACGTCTGGAAAATCTGTAATTTAGTTTAATGGAAATTTCAGTCAAGCCCCAGTTTTATTTTGTTCATGGATTTAGAATGATTTAGTGTCTGTTGCCATCTGCTGGTGAAGTTTATGTAACTTTTCAAATGTGTCTTACATTATGCCAGCAGATCTACTATTTTATTGAACAGTTTGTCTTAAATTTATTGCTCTTGAAACAACTATCAATATCTACGGTCAGATTTCTAATTTACTTACATCAGTGGGTAGCGGAGTTTAGTTGCAAATTTCAAAGCATGACTGCAATTTGTTGCTAATAAGGAAATGGAGACAGTATTATTGTGATGTCTGAGGCCCTGCCACATTAAGTGTGGAACATTTTAGCTGGTGCATGTGCTGTGATCACCATGGAGCACAGTACTCCTTCCTTTCAGTGGAGAAAGAATCATGTAAGGCATACAGTTATTTTAAAACATAACTTGTCTCTTCGCAGGCCTTAATACCATTCAGTTTTGTTTTTCTCCTCCAATACAGTAATATTCTGGTGTTTCATTGCAAAAGCTAATCAGTAACTTATTTAAAGGAAGGTCTGTGTATTTATGTATATGCAGATGACACAAAACTTGGAAGGGTAGTGAACAGTAAGGAGGATAGTGATAAGACTTCAGGCGGATATAGACAGGCTGATGGCATGGGCGGACATGTGGCAGATGAAATTTAACGCAGAAAAATGCAAAGTGATACATTTAGGTAGGAAGAACGAGGAGAGGCAATATAAACTAACGGGCACAATTCTAAAAGGGGTACAGGAACAGAGAGATCTAGGGTTATATGTACACAAATCGTGGAAGGTGGCAGGACATGTTGAGAAAGTGGTTAAAAAAGCATATGGGATCCTGGGCTTTATAAATAGAGGCATAAGAGTACAAAAGTAAGGAAGTCATGATGAACCTTTTATTGCCCATCTCTAATTGCCCTTGAGAAGGTGGTGGTGAGTCGCTTTCTTGAACTGCTGCAGTCCATGTGGTGAAGGTTCTCCCACAGTGCTGTTAGGAAGGGAGTTCCAGGATTTTGACCCGGCGATGATGAAGAAACGGCGATATATTTCCAAGTCGGGATGGTGTGTGACTTGGAGGGGAACATGCAGGTGGTGTTGTTCCCATGTGCCTGCTGCCCTTGTCCTTCTAGGTGGTAGAGGTGGTGGGTTTGGGAGGTGCTGTCGAAGAAGCCTTGGCGAGTTGCTGCAGTGCATCCTGTAGATGGTACGCACTGCAGCCACGGTGTGTCGGTGGTGAAGGGAGTGAATGTTTAGGGTGGTGGATGGGGTGCCAATCAAGCGGGCTGCTTTGTCCTGGATGGTATCAAGCTTCTTGAGTGTTGTTGGAGCTGCATTCATCCAGGTAAGTGGAGAGTATTCCATCACACTCCTGAGTTGTGCCTTGTAGATGGTGGAAAGGCTTTGTGAATTCAAGGGGTGAGTCACTCGCTGCAGAATACCCAGCCTCTGACCTGCTCTTGTAGCCACAGTATTTATGTGGCTGGTCTAGTTAAGTTTCTGGTCAATGGTGACCCCCAGGATGTTGATGGTGTGGAATTCGATGATGGTAATGCCGTTGAATGTCAAGGGGAGGTGGTTAGACTCTCACTTGTTGGAGATGGTCATTGCCTGGCACTTGTCTGGCGCGAATGTTACTTGCCACTTATCAGCCCAAGCCTGGATGTTGCCAGGTCTTGCTGCATGCGGGCATGGACTGCTTCATTATCTGATGGGTTGCAAATGGAACTGAACACTGTGCAATCATCAGCGAACATCCCCATTTCTGACCTTATGATGGAGGGAAGGTCATTGATGAAGCAGCTGAAGATGGTTGGGCCTCGGACACTGCCCTGAGGAGCTCCTGCAGCAATGTCCTGGGGCTGAGATGATTGGCCTCCAACAACCACTACCATCTTCCTTGGAATGCACTGCCCGAGGGGGTGGTGCAGGCAGATTCGATCATGGCCTTCAAAAGGGAACTGGATAAGTACTTGAAAGGAAAAAATTTGTAGGGCTACGGGGATAGGGCGGGGGAGTAGGACTAGCTGGATTGCTCTTGCATAGAGCCGGTGCGGACTCGATGGGCCAAATGGCCTCCTTCCGTGCTGTAACCTTTCTATGATTCTATGATTTCTGTTCAACATTACAGAATGGTGCTTTGCATTAAGGTATCCGCCTTGGCTCAGTGATAGCACTCATGTCTCGAAATCAGAGGTTTTGGGTTCAAGCCCCACTCCAGAGACTTGAGCACAAAATCTAGGCTGACACTTCAGTGCAGTGCTGAGGGAGTACTGCACTGTTGGAGGTGCTGTCCTTTGGATGAGACGTTAAACCGAGGCCCCGTCTGTCCTCTCTGGTGGATGTAAATGATCCCACGGCCACTATTCGAAGAAGAGCTGGGGGGTTCTTCCTGGTGTCGTGGCCAATATTTATCCCTCACTAAATATTTATCACTAAAAACAGATCATCTGGTCATTATCTCATTGCTATTTGTGGGACCATGCTATGTCCAAATTGTCTGCTGTGTTTCCTGCATTACAACAGTGACTACACTTCAAAAGTGATTAATTGGCTGTGAAGTGTTTTGGGATGTCCTGGGGTTGTGAGAGACGCTATATAAATGAAGTTTGTTCTTCTTACTTAATAAATTTGCACATTGACATTGGTGCAACAAAATACAGAGTCGAGGAATCTGCTCTAAGTGTCTTAAAATGGACAACAGCACTTCAGTTAGTCATTTGAAACAATTCTTTCAAAACTAAGTTCAACACAAGTAAAATGTTCCAACAAAGGAGAATGTAGGAAATACAAACAGAAGACACTGGAAATACACAGCTAGCCAGTCAGCATCTGTAGAGAGAAAAAGGCCAGGTTGACGTTTTACACAGGTGCTTCCTCATTGGACAGAGTCAACCTGGCATATTTCTCTCTATTTGAGCTGACTGACTTGCTGCGTGTTGGCAGTATTTTGCTTTCTATTTGTTACGGACAATGTACTGTGCCTTCTGCTTCTGTATGGTTTAAACTCATTTAAAGTGAATGCAGAGCCTCCTCCTGTTTGTATAGATATTTTATTTGGTTGACAGTCTGGGGGAGGAAAGAAGTCCTCCTCAACCTAATTTTGTATCTGTCTGCCGAAGCCAGTGCGTTGATAAAATGTGTAGATTACAGTTTGATTTGGTATTACTGAGTGATTGGATATGGAGTCCTGCAGATGATTCCATGCATGGCAAGTTTCTGACCTTGCCCATGGTGATCCCCACCCCCACCTGTAGGGAAACAGCTTAACCTCTATTCCATGTCTTCACATTAGAGAAAGAAATTGGTGTGCAGTTTACACTCTTGTTAACCTTCTTGCTTGTGATTTTGGCACAGATCTGGAAGCAAGTCATGTGTCTGCACTATCAATTGGTGGTCATTGAGAGACACAAAAATAAAATGCATTCAAAAGGGATTACAGCTTCATGATTGTAGTTTTAATAGTCCTCAGTAGGATTGCAAAGGGAAATCTACAGTAGGAGAAAACATTTTTCCATTCAGATGACTGGCCTTTTCTTGGGCATGAAGAGTAATGACTAATCTTTAAAATTGGCGGTTTTTTCTATATGTTGTGCTAATGCTTTCTATCATTTAGCTGCAATTCCCTTGACTGACTCAGAACACAAACTGCTACCTTTGCACTTTGCGATGGATCCCAAGAAAGATTGGGAATGGGGAAAGGATGACAATGATAACACCAAACTGGCCAAGTGAGTGGATTTAATTGGTTGTAATGTTGATTTCAAAGCATGATCTTTTGTCCCATTGAGAATAACAAATCATTTAATAATTATTCTAAACGTATGTATAAATTTGAGGCCTGCAATCCAATAACGAGTGCAGCGATAACTTTTATTAGGACTAATTTTTAGTTTACAAGTTGTAGATACTAGCTTTCAGCACCACCTGCACTTCACCTGGTGAGTTATGCAAATTGAGGGTGTAAAACATTGAATAGGTTTGTTTAATGTCATTTCACAATTGGGATTGTTAGATCTGCCACTGACAGTTGCTTTCCGTTTCAAGCTGAATCCATGTGTTTTCCATGTGGATGTTTTGTCACAGTATATTCTTTTCTTCCAGTTTGATCCTTTCACTGGAAGCGAAGCTTAACCTACTGCACAGCTACATGAATGTAACCTGGATTTGTATTCCTGCTGAAACTAGGGTAAAGTATTTCTCACATTTGAGGTGGAGGGGACAGAGGGTTTTGTTCTGATTTATGTGGCTCTTGGAACATTGCTCCAGTGATACTATGCAACAGAGATTTCTTCACTCCATGTGAAAGATTGTTGTAAATTACACCGGAAAGTACATTGAGCAATATCATGGTGAAAACTTTTAATGAATCCATTTGATACTCCTGTCTCTGCGATTTTAATGGAGGTTACCCTGTTTATTTTCAATGAGTTAACACCTTCATAGAGTGGACAAAAGAATTTTATATGATTGCATTTAGCATTTGCACCATTTTATGCGATGACATTTTTAGGCTATTGGTTTTTAATGCTGCTTAAATGATTTTATTACTGTTAGCAATGTGATATGCTTTGTGCACATATGTAGATATAGACTTTCATTTCCCATCCTATAGCCACAATGCCAATTTTTGCTAAAACAATCTTAACCTGGTTTGCAGCAGGTATCTGATAATGTAAAAGAAATGCTGCAATCTGATCTCTTCTGATGGTCAATGGCTAAGGACCGATGACAGTGTGGAACTGAGCCATGCAGGCCAGGAAGGTCCCAGGTTCAATCCCCAGTCTGTGTTGAGTTAACTCATCTCAGCCACAGCAGCAGTTGGGATTCTACAATTGGCTTCAGCACCTTGGGCTAGAGAAAGGAAAGTCATCCATGGCTTCTGCTCCTGATTTCTAACCAGTGACTTCTACTGGACAGTGCATATGTAGATGCCAGGTGAGCACAGTTGTGATGCTGCTTATGGTCAAATAGCTTACTGGCACTTACTGTCTAAGCTTACATACAGTGTGGCAACTATGCCATAAGTCAGTACTTTCAGGAGAGGAGAAGTCAGAGGGTGTGGGGAAGTGTTTTTTAATTATAATGCTATTTCTTCCACCTGTATTCCATGCCTTTTACTCCCACAGGGTACAGTAGACATGCAGTAGATCTTCACACATTCCCAAGGAGACCATATGCTCTGTGTGCATGCATGTGTGTCACACACCTCTGTCACACTTTGTTATAGATGCACAACTGTCTTAAAAATGAGAAAGAAAGCCAGTCATTTAATGCTAGCTTCTTCTGAGAACAATTAAATAATTGAGCTAAGGTTGTATTTTTAACAACAGTTAGACTTTGTGGCCTTACAGGAACACCTATTCACCTTAGGAGCAGGATGATGAATTGTGCATTACATGGAATAACACTTCCGCCCTTATAAAGCAACGCAACATCTGACTAACCATGAGCAATAGCAATGCCATGGGAGATCCACTAAGAGGTGTACGGTGTCATAATATCACCAAATATTGTGTAAACTGTGGAACAAAAATATTCCATCAATCAGGTAGTAATATACAGATCTTGCAGTTATTTTTCCAAATAGTTTTGTCTTGTGGTGTAGGTCTTGCCTCAGATGTACCTTTGTTGAGTTTATTTGAGTTGTTTTTACTCACAGGCACCTTTGGCCCAGCCAGAATCACCAACCGCTTCAGCAGGGGAAGATGTCCATTCACTGGCTGATTCGATGGAGTCAGACAGAGACTCCATCTGCAGCAATTCCAACCTGAACGGGAACAAAAACCAGAAAGAGAAAGAGAAAGGAGATAAACTAAAGAAGGACAAGGAAAAGAACAGGACGGACTCTGTCGCAAACAAACTCGGGAGCCTTAGCAAAACCCTGGGGATTAAAATAAAGAAGAATATGGGAGGGCTCGGAGGACTGGTACATGGAAAGATCAGCAGGGGAAACTCCAATAATGGGCGAAATGGGGAGACCATGGAGAAAGTCAAGAAGAAAGAATCCAGCAAATCTCGAAAAGGAAGTAAGGAGGAGTCATCACAATCTGCAAGTTCATCTCCTACTGACCAGGCAAATGTCTCTGTCAAATCTCCAATAGAGAAACAAGCTGACCAGTGGAAGTACAGCACTGATGTCAAACTCAGCCTCAACATACTGAGAGCTGCTATGCAAGGAGAGAGGAAGTTCATTTTTGCCGGTCTTCTGTTGACCAGCCATAGGCACCAGTTTCATGAGGAAATGATTAATTATTACTTGACCACTGCTCAGGAGCGCTTCAATGCAGAGCAGGAGCAAAAACGCAAAGAGGCAGAGAAAAAAGCATCCAGTAACTCCACATGTAAAAAGGTGGAGCAGGAACCGTCTCAGAGAAGCACGTCGGAACCAAATTCTCAGGAGGACACTCTTCAAGGCTCTTCTCAAAGCCATACGGGTCAACAGGGCTCGAAACCACAAGAAAGGAGCGTCCAGACAGCCGAGACCACTTCACCACATAGTAGTGGAACCCCCAAATCTGGCACTCTCGCCTCTGCCCACTTCACCCATGCACCAGCTTTGTTGCGGCATGTCATCCACGTGTCTGAAGTGAAATCTCAGTCATCGAGCTACCAAGTTGATAATCAGCCGCCCGTCATCGGCTCTCTGAAAACATGTGCAACTTACCCGCAGCATAGTCGTTCGCTGTCTTATCAAAGTTACTGCCCTGCGGGTCTGTCGGGATTCCCCACAGTGGAAACCATGGAGCCTCTGAAGTGTTTGCTGCCCCCCGAACACAAAAGTCACACGTATACTAATGGATTTGGTACGGGTGATGTTAGTGACTACTTAGAATATGTAGATGAGGACGCTCCTTCAGTGTGGCAAAGCGGAGAGAAAACCAAAGGGCGAAGCATGGCAGCTCCCTCTTATTCCCTACAGCAAAACCGATGCAAACAGCACAACTGCCCCTTCTACGGCCGCCCAGAGACGGAGTTTTACTGCTCCTACTGCTACAAAGAGGAGCTTAAACGCAGGGAAAGAGGAAACAAGTCTATTTGACTGAAGATTGTATGGAAGATTTTGTTCCAGTTTTTCCGTATTAACCAAGTCCATAATTACAAATATTTTGATGGAGCAATTTAATAAGTAGAGCATCTATTTATAAGTCTTTAAACCATGAAGGAAAGTCTGTTCATTACATTTCGAGAGTCCTGGAGCTGTGCTGCAGTCGGATCTTTTAGAAAGGTTTTCAACTCTTTTGATGAATCTGTCTCTTCAGGATTGATGCTCCAGTCCCTAATTCCTACCGGTATCCTGGGGTGATGAGACCATTTCGTGTTGCTACTCCATGGACTGTTACCAAATAGTTGATTATATTCCTACATGTATGTTTTTTTAATTACACTACTGCAAGGTAAATGCCAGGAGATGATTTGCACATTAGTTACCAATGTAAAAGTGATATGGTGACATATAGCAGAAAATAACCATTTATTTATGTGTTTGTGAACTAGAAGATGCATTATGATGGAACTTTACAAGCAAAAGTTAAAAAATTGTAATATAGAAATTATTTTTATATTATTTTCACAAATGTGCTGCAAAGCAATATTTTGCGCTTTTTATTAAAAAAAACACAGTTGCCACTTTAATAGATGATTTAATTGCAAAAACTGTAAGTAGAGGCATACGGTAGAGCATTGTAATGTGTGTCTATAAGCTCTCGTGGACTTGAGGAGTGGCTCGCGCGTTCATACATTTTGATACTTTGTAAACACGCAATTTCATTTGAGAAATGGGTTTTCCGAAGCCTGTTTCCAATGTTTCGATATGGCCTCGATCCTTTGTTGTGCTGTAAAGCACCTGTTGCATCATTTTGCAGTGACTGCGGTCATTTGCTTTGCTGTTTCAGCCTAGAATTTCTCAAGCAGACTGCACACTAATCTGTCTATGTATCTCTTGTGTGCATCACACTTTGTTACAAATGCAAAGCAATCGTAAAAAAGAGGAAGAAAGCCAGTTTGCTGGGTTCTTCTGACCTGGATCCAGAAATTTACAAGCAGTTACACTTGCCCTGTGATTGACGTCAAAAATTCACAAGCAGTTGCAACTACCTGGATTTGTCTTTTCTTACCACCTATCCACAGGGAGTATTAGAGCAGTGGCCTTAAAGGGACAGACTAGACTTCCTGTGCATCATGCCATTGGTTGCATCTACTAGCGTTCTTTTAATAATGTAAGACAGACTTTTCCTGTGCGGCTTTTATTTTCAATGATTGTGTTTTCTGTTTTAATATGAAAATAAAACTCGTGAGTATTTCTTTCTGTAATAATCTTGGCACTATGCACACAATGACAAAAGCAAAAATGAAGAGATGGGGTTTCCACTTGGCTCCCTCCCACGGTAGTTTGACCCATGTAAGTTTCCCATTTGGCAGTGTTATATCTGGGGTCTATTTCGTTGGCCATTTAATTAACCAAAAAGTGCAGTGGAAAATATAATTCCAAGTGAACTCGCGTGCAAGCCATCGTGGGAATTTCGTGTTAACTTTGCCTTTTATATTACTCAACTGCTTGACACTCTCAAGCTGCATTCATACAGGAAATCAGCCCCCAGCAGTGTGCGTGAAGATGCTAATTTCTGCTTCATTGTGGGGTGAGGTGATTCGCCTTGTTTCCCAGGAGTGTGGGGAAATACTCTTTGGAAAATGTAAGTGAGAGTAAAAACTTACCTCCTGACTTTTTACTTCATGTAGAACTTCCCCTACATCTGGGGGAGGGAGGCGGTGGAATCTCCCATGGAAATTTAAGCAGAGAAGTTTGGATAAACTTTTTAATATTTACTGCTTATTTTGAACTTTCAGGGCTGGGAAAGGGTTCAAAGAGTTTCATCACCGAAACCTTGAAGTACAAAACCATAAAGAAAAAGAAAATTCACCATTATTTTTACTTGTCTGTTTTCAGAACAGGAAACCAGTTTGGGAGTGGCTGACATTTCAATAAAGGATAAAACATTTTGACTTATGAAGAATACCAGTCCGTTCAGGAAACTTGATAAGGTCTTTTGAAACATTGAATAATATAGTAGCTTTAATTTAATTCTGTTCCTGGATTTTTTTTTTAATATGATTGTCCTAAGACTGTCCAGTGAGAAGCCCAATAAACTAATTTTCAAGTTTACCAAGAAACTGCTGAATCCTAATGCAAAGACCTGATCTCTGGCATAAGTCATGTGTTAAATAAATTATGGATTGAGGCTAATATGATAGGTGCTGTTATCACATAGGATATTCAATGGGAGACACATTATCTTCCTTGTTTGATCATGGTATTCTGCGTTGTTTTAAATGTTTGTCACCTGACTTGCACTGAAAAATTAAAACCCACGTTATTCTGACTTTCTGCATTGCACTGTTTTGTTTTCCGTACCTTTCTAGAATTGAGAATGTGTCATTGATTCAAGTCAGGTTTGTTAATCGGACTGGCTGACTAACTTGTACTTTCTGTTGGGAATTGCTATGCTACTTTGATACCTCAGCCAGGTCAGCAGCAGTTGGCCCACTACTATTGGCCTTAATGCCCTAAGGCTAGAGAGGAAATTCAGCCAGGCTCCCTGCTCCTCAGCATCATCCACTGATTGCTGCAGTAAAGTACAGGTGAAAGTCTTGTAAGGACAGGATCTGCTATGGTATTCCCCCATGGTTGGGTAGCCTGCCGATACGCAGTGTCTAGGCTAACACACAAGGTCCACGAGCATATGGTGGGACCGTACTCCAGCAGGAGCCAGTGTCTTGAGGAGAGGAGGGAGAGGAAAAAGCACTAGCCAATTTTACAGTCAGTATTATTTCTAAATACTTCCAACTCCAAGCATTTAAGCATTTTGTAACAAACCCATAATGTTTGGGAGTTCTGATCCCTGATTATTTATTGTTCTGAATGCAGGCTGTGTACTCTGTACAACATGTACAATGTTCAGCTTCTTATCTGGTAGAGATCTGAAAGAGGTATGGCTAACCATAAAAACAAAATAGCAATAAATTCTTCATTTCAATCTTGAGTAACTGTCAAATTTCTGACAAAGCTTTTATTAGAACTGTAAAAATGAGACTTTATTTTTGTTAATTTATTCATTCATTTATCCCGTTTAAAGGTGAGTGATGTCAGTGCTGGGGATTGGAACACTTCCCCCTTTCTAAACCCAGAATCAGCATCAAGCAGTCTCAGGTCAGGTAGGGCCCATTTATACTGGAGAACTGCTTCATGCATTCAGTTTTTGTGGTTGTTGTAATGCTGTAGAATTCCCCCCACCTCCAATATAAATGTGGCAGTTTACGTAGCACCAATATTGTAAGACTGTGTCTACAATATATATAGGCTAGGATGGACCTTTGTTGTTAGAGAAAAAATTGGGCAACATTTATTTGTAATATAACTTATCCTTTAAAGGGAATGGAAGCTGGTGATGATTTTACCACTCGTAAAATGAGTTTATTGGCTCAACCCCACTTTTCGCCATCTGTTAAAATCTAAACACGGCCAGACCTTCCATTGTCCTCTGGATTTGGAAACTTACAAAGCTCCTTTTAAAGAAAAAAATTCTTTGCTTGGTTTGACTAAAAAAGTAGTTGTCAGATTTTTCTTTTAATGAATGATCTATTAAATGTCCTGCTCACAAATGGGCAATTGACCCAATAAATGATGAGAGGGTGGTGTAACTTTCCACAGCCCCATTATAATCCACAGTCCTCCAAGGAACCCATGTAAGGAGAGTGACCTTCTTGGGTGACAGCAGTAAATAGCTTTTGTGCTTCTCCGTATGTAGTGCTACAAACATTTTGTTTAAGATTCAGGGTTTGTTCAGCAATCTTCTCCTGTTGTCGGAGATAAAATCAGATTGGTGTAATTAAATCTAATTTCACTATGCTAAGTTTTCCTGCAGGTTCATTTGCTGATTAATGCCTATTTTAGGAGTTCAAAACAGAATTTGTAAGCTTACTTCTAAGGCATTGCATTTTGTTTCAAATTTGTTTTTCGTTCCCCATTTCTCTGCACGCCCCATGAGAACAGCTTGGCTCCATAGATTCTGGGGAAATTGTGTGTACTGGAAGAGTCCATATTGACACTACAACTAGGCACTGCTGCACCTGATCCACTCCTGCATTGTATAATGCTCCAGGCGCTGTGCCGTTGCACCACTTTTTTTTTCCCTAGCTAAAGATTTTTTTGCTTGTTGCCTAAGTTTGTGACCGTCTCCAGTCTCTGATGGAGTTAGTTAGTTTAGGCGGACATTATAGTATCAAATATTCAGTCTGTCAGGTTTCCCAGGGGCCTGTACACCTTCCAAGGCCAATATATCCTTCCTGAAAATTGAACACAGTACTCCAGATGGGGTCTGACCAAGGCTCTGTATAACTGAAGTATCACTTCCTCTCCTTTTGTATTCCAGCCTTCTTGAGATAAAGGCCAACATTCTATTAGCCTTTTTGATTATTTTTTGTACCTGTGCATTAGCTTTTAGTGATTTGTGTAAATGGACACCAAAATCTCTTTGCTCCTCCACAATTCCAGTCTCTCGCCATTAAGAAAATATTCTGATTTGACTTTTTTGGATCCAAAGTGAATGACCTCACACTTCCCCACATTAAACTCCATCTGCCACAGTTTTCCCACTCAGTTAATCTGACCATGTCCCTTTGTAACTGCCATTTACACAACTTACTGTTCCTCCTAACTTAATGTCATCTACAAACTTGGATATATAACTCTATTCCTTCATCTAAGTCATAGCAGTCAGGAACTGCTCTGAGATTTGGTAGTTAGGGACTGCAGAATGCAGAAATCCATTCACAATTGCTGATGCTAATAATTGTTATATAATGTGTCACCCAAACATAACACTGCAGCTTGCCAACTTTCCTTCAGGTTCACAACACGCATCTATTAGAAATGACTGTACCAGGTTCCCCACTTTATTCAATCAAGGTAGAAAAGCACAGTACGCTCAAGAAATCCAATCTCGCCCAGTTGCTGAATACACATCACCATCAAGTGCCGCTGAAGAAACAGCGTTACCTGGTGTCCGGGATTCAGCACATAGGGCTCACTGTGTCACATGGTATGCCGTGAGGACCCTTTTATGCACCTCAGCACCAGGTGTTCAGTTACACTTAAGAGAACACTAACACTAAGAGAATGCTGGTACCAAGACATTGAGGGCACTGATCATCAACAAATCCTTTGTCAATCTTATGCAGATTACACCCAATCTCTGCAAGAGTTACCCATCAGTCTAGTAACATGAGATTCCTCTCGAGCAGGGACTTCTTAGCTCAGGTGTCTCCAGACTACCCAGGAAGTTATTTTTGAAGTAACCCCAGTGTTGGTCAACACCAGGTGCTCTTCAGACTAAACTCCCTTAGCGACAGTCAAAATAAAGTGCAGATATCTCCTAAGAAACCATTTCCAAGAAAGTATCACTATAAATGAGCTTGCTTTGCTACTCCCAGTTTCCCTCTGCCCCATTCCCCAGTGGAAGGAGGATTGCTCAATATCAGCATGGTCCTTATCAGTAGTATTTTGTATTGAGGACTCCTTCTGAGATATCCACAGACTCCCTTTGCAGCAAAGCACTTGAGGAAACATCCATCCCTGGACAATATGCTGGTAAACTATGGAGCACAATGCAAGACCGATTGGACTACCTGAACAAGACCATCTGTAACTTGTCAGAATCAAGACAAACCATGCTTCTGTCCATAGCAGCACTGACCAGACACAACATCCAGCAGAACCACCTTTAGAACATCCCCATCCACATATAGGTGATTGGGAACAGGATGTCCCCAACTTGAAGTCCTGGCTCCAGGCATTCCCAAAGTCTTTGAGTGGAACCCTTTTCTTCAGACCTCACAATCGCCATATCAGGCAGGATTTCTCACATCTGTTTCTGCTTGGACCACAGTTATAAAGGTCTGGGTAGACAAAATGGACATCTAACCCTAAAATTGAGCATACAAGGTTCATCAAGACACAATGGTACCATTGCATACCACACCAGGCACAGACTCTCTGGTTCTACTTCAGGTACCCCCCTGCACAGATGAACCTGGAACCTCCATCATGAGTTCAAGTGAATGAATGCTCTCGACTGCTGAATTTACCAATAAGGATCAAGTCAGTTAGAATAACGTGCCACTAAGCCCGCTGGGCAGAATTTGTTCATCAAAGGACCACATAGCTCTTGGCAATCACTACAGCAGATTGGGGTATTTTCCAAAGTTGGTTGCTGCCCCTGATCAAGAACTGACTGACTGCCAGGCTTCAGCAGGAAGCAGTGGTCTATGCCCAGGACTTGAAGGAAAGATCCATGTCTTTTGGTGCATGGTCTGACATGGCTGCTTTTAGTGTCACTCCCATGGCAACTGCAGCAGCCTTTGATGGGAAAGGTATTTTCAGGGAATAGGTAAGTGACTACTGGAATCTATAAGAAAACCCAGCGATCAACACAGCAGAACATGTATGGCCGGACAAGAATGGCAATGAAAAGTAGAGTCCTTTTTAAAAGCCCACTTGCTTACCCGAGAGGCTATGGCAAAGCTAGACTCAACTGCAGCCTTCTGTAGCGCTGCCCAGAGTCCCCATTCGCCATACCTTAGACCATCCTCTCAAGTGATGTCCACATCTAGAGGCTGGCACCGTGGCTCCTCCTGTAGACCCAGGCTGCCTCAAACCTTGTATCAATGACTCACCAGAGATGCTCCTCCCACCTGGGCCCTTAATGGATATAACAAACAGTACAAGGTAAGTAATACAACTTGGAAAATTGGAAGGATTCCTTTTCCTTTAAGAGACTTTGGCATGACGCTTTGATGCATTCTCTTCAGCTGCTCTGTTACCCATCGCCAGAACAAAAGATCTTCATCAGTGGGAATGCAGACCTCTTATTGCACATTGTAAACATTGGTATATTGGGCAGTTTCTGAATTTATATGTGATGATTGAATGAAGGAATCACGTATGTATTTTAGGAATAAAACAGAAAATTGTAGAAATACACGGCAGGTCAATCGGCACTGAAAGAAAACACATCGTTGAATGTTTTAGGTGAGACCCTTCATGAGGATTCCTGCTGCCTGGTATTTGAACTCTTCACAGTGAACAATTCATTTGGATCAGCTTTGTCACAAAGTTAGTCACATTTTTTGAGGCTTTACTCAGATATTTCCCGTGCTCAGTACAAAGACCACTCCTTTACAAGAGTCCTCACTCCCTACGAGACTGCCTTTCTAAACTCAATATCTAGTAATGTAGGAAGCCTAGTAGTTGAACTGAAAGTCTTGTACTGCATTTAGCTTACTTCGTATGTCATGAGTCCTTGTAACTTCACAAAATAGGCACCGTCGGACCACGGCTTAGGATACAAGCTTCAAAACGGATTCATTAATAAATAGATAAGCAATAACAAAAACAAGATTACAGTATTTTACACAAGTGACCTATTCCTCCTCCAATATATAAAAAATAAACCAATAGTCCTCTTAATAGTGACCCTGAGATAGTGTCCCTTAACAATATTTTTATTACTTATATGCCCACCTGCCTTCCTGCCATTTTTTAATTCACTCTGGGGATGTGAGCATCACTGGCAAGGTCGGCATTTATTGCCCATCCCTAGTTGCCCTGAGAAGGTGTTGGTGAGCCTTCTTGAACTGCTACAGTCTTTTGTAGCGGTTTGATACAACCGAGTGGCTTGCTAGGCTCCCTCAGAGGGCAGTTCAGAGTTAACCACGTTGGCGTGGAACTGGAGTCACATATGTGTCATATCTTTCAATAAAATGACATCCTGCTTGTTTTAAGAACATATTGCTGAATGCTACTGATTTCAAACAAAATAAATGAAAAAAGTAGCCTCAAATGAAATTAAACTGCTACATGATAAAAGTTCAAAATGCCCACGGTGAATCCAATTGAGAGCCCTGTTGAAGTTTATTGACTCTGGTGGTCATAATTTAAGCGTTGGCCCAGTTTCTTTCAGGTGGTTCAATGGTGCCTCCTGTCGATGCACCAGAGTGAGGTGCAACACAAAACTGCACCCATAACCCCTCCTCTTAGATGCTGGTAGTATACTGCATTAGAGGAAGGGATAAGGAAACCTAAAAAAGGAAAAGCTACTTTCAAGAAACAAGTGATGGTACAGCTAATTATTAGCAGTGCAAAATAGGGAGTAAAGATTAATACTGTGAAACCTGGAATATGAGGAGACCGAGAGTCAGAGTTACGTTAAAGCTTGATTTCTAGATTCAATTTTGCTTTTAATTCCTCAGTTACAACAGTGGGGCTATTCTCTCTGTTGTGTTTTGCATTTAACTCTCAACAGTAATCACTGTCTGATTACCCGCACGGAATGCTGCTGATCTAATCTGGTCAGACACTGGATGGCACTGCATTAAACAATGTGAAGTTCACCCTTACGTCACTTTTCCCAATTATTTAACATTCTTGGAAAATAATAAGACACATCTTGTGTCTTTCACACTAAACGTCACAATCCAATAATTGCAAATCATGAATAAACAAGACGTAGTGGGTAAAGACACAGCTTTGTGTAGTACTACATTACACAAACCAAAGGTCCCCCATTTTAACCTCAGTCTGTGCTGAGTTAGTTGATCTGAGCCAGCACAGCAAGTTTGGCACTGCCATTGACCTTAGCTCCTCGGCCACTCATTCTTAATCACAATACAGTGATCCCTTAAAAAAGTCCATTGCTGTGGATGTTGGACGAGGGACAGGATTTGGTGATGCCCCTACAGTTGAATATCATGTGGGGCCAACATTTCATATTTGAAATATTAAAATTGAAAGTTTCAGTATGTTAGGATTTTTTAAAATTTATTTCTATCAAGACCTACACATGCAGGATGACCAGTTGACAATGTGCTGAAGTGGGTTGGCATCTGTGGAATGCCACACCGGCAAGAATTGGCATCTTCGGGGGAGATGGGGAGAAAATTTGGGATAAAAATACATTTGTAAACATCGGTTATCTCAAAACCTGCAGGGCCTGGTCGTGAAGTCTGTTCAGAGTCCGTTTTCCCTGAGGATGAAGAGCCTCATTCAGCTGGTGCTGCTGACAGGGGAATCGCTTTATCATATCAGGAATCTCGCTCACAGTGAGACTGTAGACATTGTGGTGAATAGTGTGAATAAGAATGTCGGAAGAGCACAGGAGCTTACCATGGTTTAACCTCTACCACTGAGGGTTCATCTATGTTGTAAATTATACTTATTAAATTCTGTTTTAGGCATCAGTGGGAATGTTTATTGGCTCCATCTCGCACTGTGAGGCCTGAATGTGTTGCTGCCTCCCCCCATTTAGCTACTGCTGTTTGTGTAAAATGAGATTGCCAGTTCCTGGCAGGTGTGGATCCACAACACAAAAGTGATCATAACCCAGCATGAACTAACTCTGAGAGAAGCCACAGGATGGCCGGAGTGGGGAATGGGAAAAATATCACTGATGCCGTAGGGGTGCTCTTCTAAGGCCGGGATGAGGCTTTACTTTGAAACTAACCATGCTGTACCTATCCTGAGTGTTAGGGACAGTGTAAAGGGAGCTTTACTCTGTATCTAACCCATGCTGTACCTGCCCTGGGAGTGTCTGAAGGGACAGTGTAGAGGGAGTGTAAGCGAGGAAAATCTGGAAGGTAAAACAGAACTAACAGACTCAGGTGTCACCCAGATCAATAGTTTATTACGAGTGCACACGGGAGAACAATCTCAGCCACCCCAGCTGGAGACCTCGTTCTCAAAGGAAAAGTGGCAATACAATTTAGTTTATACAGTTTATTAGACAACACCCACTAATTACTAATGGGGGTGTATACATGGTAATATTGATATATCATTGGTTTATAGGGTTAATCAATCAGCTACTAGGCCTGCCCTTTGAACTCAAATACCCCCTGTGAGAAGCTTATAGGCTGCAGAGGCTTCACTCTAACTTCGCATTCTTGAGCTCTCTCTTACCCTTGTTATCACTATAGGGAGGTATCTTCAGCAGGAACATGGCCTGCTTGACTACAAAGCTCTATTGAATTATGCAGCCAACTGACTCCTTTTCCAGACCATCAGCAGATGTTTCAACAATACGCCTTTGTGCTCTTATCTCTTCTCAGGAACAGACCCCTTCTAAACATTCCTTAAGTAAAGCTTGGAATGTCCTTGGTCAGCTAAACCTATCTATGTTAGTTTGAAAAGGGCTAACATAGTCAAGTATCCCATGGTGCTTTGTGTTTTGTTTCCAGCCTAACAAGACTGAATGGTACCTTTCAGACCGTTTTATACTGGCGAATTGGGGCCCACCCCTTTATATCCCTTAATCCAAATTTTATCCCTACAGGGAGCTTTACTCTGTATCTTACCCATGCTATACCTGCCCTAGGAGTGTTTGCTGATATTGGTTGCCTGAAATGGAAAGTGTTGAATTCACCAGTATTAATGTCTCTCAAATGGTGAGCACAAAACTCACAGAAAATAAATTATAATTACTACAAAACCTAAGAGGTTGTATTGTTGCTGTGTAAGGTGTTCAGACCCCATTTGGAGCATTGTGTGCCGTTCTTGGCATCTAACGATAAAAAAAATTGCCTGTGAGAGAGGATAGAGGGTCAACAAAGATGATTCTGGGTAACAGCAATTTAAAATTAAGGAAATTATGCCTGTTTACTTTGGAAAAGAGTTTGAAGAAGGTTTGAAGAGAATTTTGAGGTGATCTAATTGAAGTTTTTAAGATGATATGAAGGGAATTAACAAACTGAGGTATATTGTTAATTATGGTAAAGGATTTAAATAGCAGCAACTGGATGCATTTCTGGAGAGGGAAGGATTGAGGGATTTGGTGGATAAATGGGGTTGATCTATGATAAAGGAACAAGCTTGTTTGGGTCTAAAGGCCTTTACTTGTACCTAAAGATTATTCTGTTATTGCAGATAGTTGAGGTAAGTGCCCAGTGCACAGTGCCAATGGTGAAACCTGTAGAAACTGAGATCTCCCTAAATGTTTAATATTTCACTGACATCATGATCCTGAAAAGATGATTGTAATAACATTCACCAGGACCATCAACAAGAGGTCACTGGCATTGCAATACGAATGTTGGGTCACTTTGTCTGTAGGTTTCTGAAATTTCTGTTGGAATGGTGACCATGCAAGCTCAGTTTGAGCATGCTGTTCTTGTTCCATGCTACTTGGTTGTGAAGTTTGAGGGCTGAAGGATGGAGCTAAAGAACACATCATAGGGGTTTCAGTCTAATATTCAGTGTTCAGAAGTCTCCAGACTGCCGAACCTACATCGGACATGTGACGATGAGGAATTGTTGCTATGTAAGTCAAAGGCACAGCTTTCACTGGCTAATCAGTTAATACTAATTATTGTAGCCAGAAGAGTGCCCATGGGCAGCTTGAGTCGGCAGAGGGAGAGCTCGATGGTAAGACCTTGTGTCTATGCTAGTTTGGCTAAGATAAGTCTCGCTGGCTATTCCACAACTAAACAACCCCAAATATTACATGAGATTTAAATTTCCCTTTAAATAGATATTGTGAACAACTAACAGAATTAACTATTTTTTGGTATTGAATGGTTTAGTTCCTGGTTGTGTGGTTACAGTCTGCCTTAGGCTGCTGAAAGACCAGCTTCATTTCCTTACCAAATCACAGCAAAAACCTTGTGATGGCTAGGGTGAAAGCAATGCCACGGAAAGTTCCTTTTTATCTATCACAGGAAAAATTAAAGGGATCTCAATTCCTGGGATGAGAGGGTTGTCCTATGAGGAGAGGTTGAGTGGAATGGGACTATACTCTCTGGAGTTTAGAAGAATGAGAGATGATCTCATTGAAACATATAAGATTCTGAGGGGGCTTGACAGGGTAGATGCTGAGAAGTTGTTTCCCCTGGCTGGAGAGTCTAGAACTCGAAGGCATAGTCACAGGATAAGGGGTCAGCCATTTAAGACTGAGACGAGGAGGAATTTCTTCACTCAGAGGGTTGTGAATCTTTGGAATTCTGTGGATGCTGAGTCATTGAGTATAATCAAGGCTGAGATAGATTTTTGGACTCTAGGGGAAATCGAGGGATATGGGGATTGGGCAGGAAAGTGGAGTTGAGGTTGAAGATCAGCCATGATCTGATTGAATGGCGGAGCAGGCTTGAGGGGCCATATCGCCTACTCCTGCTCCTATTTCTTATGTTCTTAGGACGTTAGCAACTTCAGCAAAAGATCAGCGAAAACCCCAGAGAAATGGTGTAAATGGGAGATCAAAGAACCCCTGTGTAAATTCTATCTAACGGTGCCCACCGCCATACCCACCTTCCAGCCACCACCTAAATGCCACTTAGGACTAAATTGGGCCAGTGGGCCGATGAATGGCAGATGGAGTTTAATTTAGATAAATGTGAGGTGATGCATTTTGGTAGATCGAATCGGGCCAGGACCTACTCCGTTAATGGTAGGGCGTTGGGGAGAGTTATAGAACAAAGAGATCTGGGAGTACAGGTTCATAGCTCCTTGAAAGTGGAGTCACAGGTGGATAGGGTGGTGAAGAAGGCATTCGGCATGCTTGGTTTCATTGGTCAGAACATTGAATACAGGAGTTGGGATGTCTTGTTGAAGTTGTACAAGACATTAGTAAGGCCACACTTGGAATACTGTGTACAGTTCTGGTCACCCTATTATAGAAAGGATATTATTAAACTAGAAAGAGTGCAGAAAAGATTTACTAGGATGCTATCGGGACTTGATGGTTTGACTTATAGGGAGAGGTTAGATAGACTGGGACTTTTTTCCCTGGAGAGTAGGAGGTTAAGGGGTGATCTTATAGAAGTCTATAAAATAATGAGGGGCATAGATAAGGTAGATAGTCAAAATCTTTTCCCAAAGGTAGGGGAGTCTATAATGAGGGGACATAGATTTAAGGGGAGAGATACAAAAGGGTCCAGAGGGGCAATTTTTTCACTCAAAGGGTGGTGAGTGTCTGGAACGAGCTGCCAGAGGCAGTAGTAGAGGCTGGTACAATTTTGTCTTTTAAAAAGCATTTGGACAGTTACATGGGTAAGATGGGTATAGAGGGATATGGGCCAAGTGCAGGCAATTGGGACTAGCTTAGTGGTATAAACTGGGCGACATGGACATGTTGGGCCGAAGGGCCTGTTTCCATGTTGTAAACTACTATGATTCTAGGACAGTTCCAATGTCAACTTGAAGTCTTCTCTTTTCAAAATAAAACAGATTCTACTTCCTTACCCTTTACCCAAAGATAAAATTCTTTACACCTGGAACTATCTTTGTTGCTTCTCAAGGGCCATCACATCATTCCTCTGATTAAGGATCTATCTCCAAAATATCCCTACCTCTTCCCCCAATCCAGGCATCGTGGTTCAGTTTCTCCAATGTTCTTACTGCCAACCTCCTCACCAGTCCACAAACACAATGATACAGCCCACATCTTCTCCTTTATCACCTTGTCTTTGCCAACCTCCACTGGGTCCCTGTGTCCGAGCAAATTGATTTTATGGTCCTCATCACCACTTTAACATCCGTCCATGGCTTCGCCCTACCCTAGCTCAGTAATCTCCAACTCTACATGCACCCTTTGCTTTTCTGACACCGGTATACTCCTCATCCCGTGCTCCATTATCAGTGTCTGCTCTTGGAGCATTCCTCCACTTTGCCACCTCCCTCGCTGCTTTCAAAAACCTCCCAAAACCTTTCTGTTCCCCTCCCCGATGTTTTATTTCCCTTTCTCCCTTGCTCAGTGTCCCCCATTTTTCTGCTGCCCTATAAACATTTTCTGCACAGGGGAGCATTATAGGAATTCAAGTTGTTAGCCATCCCCGGTAGCTCATGGATTGGATGCAGCTTGCTGCTTTTTACAATTTTTTTTGGCGAAACCCAATGCCTCAGACATGATTCTTGACTGAAAATTTGTCTAATATTATAGTATCATACAACACAGAAGGAGGCCATTTGGCCCATTATGCTTGTGCCAGCTATTTGGTAGAGTTATCCAATTAGTCCCACTCCCCTTTCTAGTGTTGATCATGGTCATGCGAAGCAACTAAATGCACTTCAGCACCACAGAAAATGCATCACAACTAAACAATGGCAACAACATCGCGAAACTGGCTACTAGATTTGAGAACCTTTTCATTCATTCATCTGACGAAGGAGATAATCTCCGAAAGCTTGTGATTTTAAAATAAATTTGTTGGACTATAACCTGGTGTTGTAAGATTCCTTACATTTGTCCACCCCAGTCCATCACCGGCATCTCCACATCATGACTAGAATAGCAACCTAGAGATTGACAAATGACCAAAGCTGACACATTGTTGTAAAAACTCAACTGGTTCACTAATGTTCTTCAGGGTAGGGAACCTGCCACCCTTATCTGATCTGATCTGATCGGCGTGACTCCAGTCCCACATTCTGATTGACGTTTAATACCCTCAGGGCAACTAAGGATGCGCAATAAATGCTGCCTTGCCAACATGCTATGGAACAATTTTTTTAAAAACTGCTGGGTTTGACACCTGTCTAGAAAACAAGCAAGATATGTGTAGCCTGGCCTCTACTCACTTCCTCCTTAACTTCCTTTGCAGGGTCCTTTTGTTCACACTAATTATTATTGCTAAATTCAAGCTGTTGTACAGTATGTTGAAACTATTCTAATATTTAAATTGCTATGGAACACACAAGTAATTTCTATCTGACTGCAGACACTGCCTAGTACAGTATTGGCTCTGTTAGAAACAGGCAACCTTCCAATATCCTTACATATACAGTAAAACCACAAATATTGCAAATCTGAAATAAAACAGAAACTTCTGCAAGTGCAAATGTCAGCATCTGAAAGAGAAAAGACAGGTTAATGTGTCAAGTGGGGCCCTTCCTCAAACCTGTGTTTGTAACATGCTGTCTAGTCTTTTAGAGATTAATTTTCCGGTGAGGCCAAGGTCCAGACACCACCAACAGTGAAGAGTAGGAGATAAGATGAGTCAATTGAAAAGCAGCAATAAAGTGACCAATGATGCAGCAGAGCAAAGAGAACCCTCACAAATCACTGAAGTTTGATTTTAAAATCCTGTAGTTTGCAGGAAAAAGGGACTGAAGGAGATGAGGAATTCCATAGGTTTGAATGGGACGGAATGAGTTAGTAGGATTTCCATCCACCCACGTATTCATGGATTTACTAACTGGTTCTCCGCCACTCCGAGGGAGGGGAAATCGGGTCTAACTGCAGTAGTACATTGCTGCAGTTTAAAGGGCCAGCAGCATAGCATTTCAATTAGTGGAGAGCTGGAGCTCAAGTTACAATTCCAGTGGCAGAAGGAGGAGCAGCATTGGAGGGTCTACAATGGCCAAAGCCCCAAGATTTTCTGAAGCTGTTGGAAGAGATCAAGGGAAGAAGGTTAAGGTTCTGGCACCCAGGAAAAGAAGCCCCAGAAAAAGGAGATTCAGGAGTTTGGAGTGAGGTGGTTCAGGCAGTCAGTGCCATCTCAACCACCCCACGAAAGACCCCACCAGATTCACCGAGGTAAGTGGAAAGCATAAGTTCTCATTCAGTTACTAAAATACTGCTGGAAGTATGACTCATCATCCAGGACCATACAGAGTAAAAGAAGTGATGATTGAGATAGTTATTAAGCACAAGATACCCTCACTAATAATCACCTTACCATATAGATACACATAGCCTTTCCTATCATCCACTGCCCTTTATTATATCTCCTGCAGTGTTTGAGTGAAGGGATTACTGCATTGTGTGCACTTGAAAGAATAATCACAATGGGATTTCTGATACACCTGTGTGCAATGAAATTGTGAATTAGTCTGTTGCACGTCTAAATCTTTGTCTTTTTAAAGGAGAAGCATATGCACAGTCCGAGGCAGAGCACGGCCATGGGTAGAAGAACAGCATTAGGCCCTCCAGTAGACATGAGGAGGAAGCTGTACAACTTTTTGATAGACAGACCAGGGAGGCAGTGGGCGTTGGAGAAATTGGAAGAGAGCTGTCAGGTTGAGCTTGGTAATGGGATGGAACGCTTACAGTACTGAGAGATTTTGCTCTGTTCATTCCGATACTTGAAAGACCTCCTATCATTGCTCAGTCACAGCTTCTGATTTGCAAATTAGAGTGCACCATCCTAAAATGAAAGGCACTGAACATTTAAGGAAACATCTGACAAGCAGCTTGGCAGCTCCACAGTGCCCATTCCAGCACCAGATTCACCCACTTTGTCATAGCACCTTATTTACTCAAGTAGCAGCCCAGATGCACCCACTTGGGAGGAGGTTAATAGTGAAACTCAGGGTTTATCACAGGGTGAAGTACAGAGCACCAGTGAGCAGAAGGAGCTGGGAGGGAATGTTGCAGAATTTCCCAGCTTGTATCAGTAGAATGTTCTTTGTACATGCCAGGCTATGTCTCTTCATTGTGTAATGTAAACAATCTTACAACACCAGGTTATAGTCCAACAATTTTATTTGAAAATCACAAGCTTTCGGAGGCTTCCTCCTTCGTCAGGTGAATGTCAGGAAATCCTTGAACGTTTCGCATTTATATTCAGAGAACAATACCTGGTGATTGCAGATAATCTTTGATTGCCTTGACAACGGGCAGTTGGAAAGTGTTCAGACAGAGAGGTGTTACCTACAGGACCACCGAATATACAAACGGCCAGAACACAAAACAGAGAGGGAGAAACATCCAAAAGGAAGAGAAAGACAGAAAATGACCCGTTGAATTAAAGACAGATAACTTTTATTCGCTGGTGGGGTTACGTGTAGCGTGACATGAACCCAAGATCCCGGTTGAGGCCGTCCTCATGGGTGCGGAACTTGGCTGTCAATTTCTGCTCGACGATTTTGCGTTGTCGTGTGTCTCGAAGGCCGCCTTGGAGAACGCTTACCCGGAGATCGGTGGCTGAATGTCCTTGACTGCTGAAGTGTTCCCCGACTGGGAGGGAACCCTCCTGTTTGGCGATTGTTGCGCGGTGTCCGTTCATCCGTTGTCGCAGCGTCTGCATGGTCTCGCCAATGTACCATGCTCTGGGGCATCCTTTCCTGCAACGTATGAGGTAGACAACGTTGGCCGAGTCACAGGAGTACGAACCATGTACCTGGTGGGTGGTGTCCTCTCGTGTGATGGTGGTATCTGTGTCGATGATCTGGCATGTCTTGGAGGTTGCCGTGGCAGGGTTGTGTCCACGACACCACACAACCCTGCCACGGCAACCTCTGCAAGACATGCCAGATCATCGACACAGATACCACCATCACACGAGAGGACACCACCCACCAAGTACATGGTTCTTACTCCTGTGACTCGGCCAACGTTGTCTACCTCATACGTTGCAGGAAAGGATGCCCCAGAGCATGGTACATTGGCGAGACCATGCAGACGCTGCGACAACGGATGAACGGACACCGCGCAACAATCGCCAAACAGGAGGGTTCCCTCCCAGTCGGGGAACACTTCAGCAGTCAAGGACATTCAGCCACCGATCTCCGGGTAAGCGTTCTCCAAGGCGGCCTTCGAGACACCCAACAACGCAAAATCGTCGAGCAGAAATTGATAGCCAAGTTCCGCACCCATGAGGACGGCCTCAACCGGGATCTTGGGTTCATGTCACGCTACACGTAACCCCACCAGTGAATAAAAGTTATCTGTTTTTAATACAACGGGTCATTTTCTGTCTTTCTCTTCCTTTTGGATGTTTCTCCCTCTCTCTCTGTTTTGTGTTCTGGCCGTTTGTATATTCGGTGGTCCTGTAGGTAACACCTCTCTGTCTGAACACTTTGATTGCCTTGACAACGGGCAGTTGGAAAGATTATCTGTAATCACCAGGTATTGTTCTCTGAATATAAATGCGAAACGTTCAAGGATTTCCTGACATTCACCTGACGAAGGAGGAAGCCTCCGAAAGCTTGTGATTTTCAAATAAAATTGTTGGACTATAACCTGGTGTTGTAAGATTGTTTACATTTGTCAACCCCAGTCCATCACCGGCATCTCCACATCTTCATTGTGTAAAAGGATTGCTCAGCAATTTTGTTTTTCCAAATGATTTGAAAACAAACTACACCATATATTTTCACTTTTTTTCCAAATAAGTTCACAATTAAAGTAAAAACAACAGTTCAAAATAATTTAAGAGACAAAGCCTAGTGGGGAGACAGAGAGAGAGAAATGATGGGTGGCTAATGAACACTTGTGTTATTTATACTTAGAAATGACTAATTGTTTGATTATAGAACATCTATGCTTAAACTGTAATGGTGTTTCATTTATGAAATCGAAGAGCACCCCTCGATCGCTCCTAACCCCCATGACTCTTCCCCCTTCCACAGTGCTGCTAAGTGCCTGGTACATACCTTCAACCTGATACATTATGCTCTGTATCCTGGGCTTTAAAGAACGCAAGAGATAAAATTAAGTAAAGGAACACAATAATGATCAAAGCCATTGATGTACAGTTTTTACGTGGGTTGTGGAAGGACATCACATGCCTGGGTAGAGTCCATGGTACCGTAGATTGGACATTGGCTGTGGAAGAAGGGGTCTTATGGGCTGAGTGGCCATTTCTTGCAAGCTTTAAGTCCTTTTGATTCCAGGATAAGTTGTCAATGTGCGTGGTAGCATGCTCTTGACATTTTAAAAATGTTTTACTCATGTTCTGGGATAAACAAACAAACACATTATACCCTCAGACATCAGTCTCTGAAACATGTGTGGAAGACTAGAAATGTGGAATGAGTTCAGTGATCTATCAGTTTGAGTAGGAGGATGTAGAGATGTTCTCTTAATTCCAGTATCATTCTTGAATTGAAGCAACTGATTGAATCAAGGCTAGAAAAATCAATCTGCAAGATGGAGTTTGTAAGCTGGCAGTGAGTTGTTGAGTGTGAAATTGTTTCAAACCAGAATATATCCTGTTGTTTTCCCATTATCATTTGATGCTGGATTATCAGGAATATAAACACAGTGTGGAAAGTGAACGGTACAGAAAGAGAAGAGGAAATGGGATACTATGGGCACTGACATCTTGTATATCCATGAATTCACCCTGTCCATTTCCTATTTTACAAGATTCTATTTGAAAGATGGCACAACAGTACTCTGTGATGTTCTTTTTGAGTCTTTGTTCCTCTTTCTGCTCTCAGTTCCCTCTCTTTCTCTGACCTGTGTGTCACTTTTGTACTTTTTATCTCTATTTTCATCCTTCCATCTGCTCCTCTGTTGTTATCTCCCTGCCCTGTCTCTCAGCACCACATTTGGCTGAGGAGGCGTGATGGATACTGCATGTTGAATAGCTTTTGGACACACTGGGCTCAGATGAAGAATGGCCACTTGGGTGAGGTACTGGAGGGTGCCTGATGGCTGTGGAACCGATACCCTGGTCAGAGTTGGCACCTTTGGAATATTCCCACATAGTGTTGAGACATCAGAAGCAGTTGGTGCCAAACTGGGCCATTTGATGTTATTTTTCTCACGCAAAGATGTAGTTCTCAATGACAAATAGGTCTGACAGACAAAAACTCTCCTTATTTACAAATTTATTCAAATGAAACCCTCACTAACCATGCATATAATATGTTAAGAAAATGTATTTTTACTCTTGTTAAATTTTGCATAGGACAATAATCACAAAGTGGATCTACTAAGTAAAATTACAAAAAGCGTACAAAGCAGAGCGACAGAGCAGTGGGCACCAGCATCGTGAAGTGCAATTCCCAGCATAGTGATTGGGTCCGTGCGGTGAGTCACTGCACAGTTCTCTGTAGTTGGATATGGTTTATTTAACGAAAATAGAAGTTAATTATTTTCACACCATGTGCGCACGAGGCACTGAGGAGAGGTGAACAGATGGTGATGGTGAATTCAAAGATAAAAGTCAGATTGGAGAGAGAGAATTCATCCAATCCCAGGCTGGAGATCCCCAAAACACACAAATATACAGTACAAGCATCAAAGGATCACATTTGCTAAAATACACAGCTCAGCTCTTTAAAAGTTGGTACAGTCTGTCATTACAACTACCGTTGACTGATACTCTCTTTCGCTTTTATATATTAAACCAGAGAATTCTAACTCTCTTCAGAGATCTGGTGATTGTTCTTTTTGTTTATTTTTCTGGTTGGGGTGGGGGACTTTTTGTCTCAAAGACAAGAGATATTCATAGTGGGAAATTAAACACTTTCTCAATTCAGATATCATCACACACTACCAGGGCAGATATAGTAATTCAAAGCAGAGTAAAGCTCCCTCTACACTGTCCCATCAAACACTCCCAGGGCAGGTACAGCACAGGTTAGATACAGAGTAAAGCTCCCTCTACAATGATCACTATCCTGTGACATAGAAAATACATGGCTACAGGCATTTGGTGAGGACAGGATAGGTTTTGATAATGATGCCCTTCACGGTTGAAGAGTTGCTGATGTTGAGTTCACAAATGAAGAATGGCCACTAGAGTGAGGTATTGGAGGGCTGCCAGTGCCCGTGGGACAAGTACCCCAGCGAGAGTCAGTGCCTTCAGGGGGAGAGGAGAACGCTACCAAAAAAAACAGGTGAATGAACAATTCAGAGAATCCAAAGAAATTTTGATAATTATGCAGACAGAATCTTCAATGCAAACGGGCAGATCTCAGGAAAAAAAAAGTAAATTCTTGTGGTTTAACAAATTAAAAAGTAAATCTTGCATTTACCAGTTTAAAAAAAAATTTAAATGACAAGCCAGTGACAACTTCTATCATTCACACACAATTAATGTTTTACCACTCAACTTAACCTTACTTTTTCCTCTTTTTTTGATAATTATAGGACCAGCCTGTTGCATT
Source organism: Heptranchias perlo (assembly GCF_035084215.1). Classification (NCBI taxonomy): domain Eukaryota; kingdom Metazoa; phylum Chordata; class Chondrichthyes; order Hexanchiformes; family Hexanchidae; genus Heptranchias; species Heptranchias perlo. The sequence goes on along the minus strand of NC_090362.1, from coordinate 10,989,227 downwards.
TTACAGTTAAATAGAAACCCAAATATAAATAAAGCAAATTACCTCAGTGTATATGTGTGCCCATGTGTTTCAGACACCGTTACTACCGGAGTGTGAGAAAGATACAGGAATAAAGTTATCTGATCTCAGAATAAAGTACCTATTGTGCTACACTGGCCCTATCAACACAACAAACACAGGGGACCGGAGGAGGCAACAGCTTCCATGCAAAGCAGCAAGTACGTACGTAGGTCCACATGGATCCTTTTGGAATGTATATACTTAGATTCACTCCACAAAGCAACCAATAACAGAGTATACAATGTGCTACATCTGACGGCACTATTTTCTAAAATATTTTTAAAACTTTTCAGAATGGCTTCTATGTTTTTGTTAGTTCATAACATTAAATCTCCATGTGTTTGTACAATTTAACTGACTAATTTTGTGGGGGGGTGAGGGGGAGAGGTAGCAGGGAATAATAACATTTACTGGCAGCTTGTAACTTGATAACCCAAGAAGAGGAGAATTATGATCTCTCCTCCTCGTGCATTGGAGTTGCGCTTCATACTGGGGGCGACAGATCACCAGGAGTTTAATGTCTCTGCAATCCCTTTTCTCCACTCAGCCACCAGTAAAACTGGGGCTGCAACTTGGAAGAGTATTTAGGTTAAAACTGCCCATGATGAACACTTCTGCTACAAACATTAAAACTTAAAGAACAGATTCCAGGAGACAAGTCCAGCAACATGCCGCCCCCCCCACCCCCCACAAATCCAATGTGAAAACGATGCAATCAGAGAGTGCAAATATTTAAGGTAAGGCGGTGGTACAGGAGAAACTTGAAATCATCCCTGAGGGAAAAAAACTGAACCAGGTTAAATCTGAGCCACACGTTGCATTCTCTATTGTGCAGTCTTAAAAAAAACATTTTATAGTAACTTGTCCTGAGGTGAATGCGTAGTTGTTTTGTGTTTTTTTAAATCTGTGCCCTTTTTGAAAGACACAGTAGCAGTGACAGTGCCCCTTCGATATCAACCAAGTTCATTTAACCTTTTGTTTTTCACTCACAGCGAAGTCAAGTGAGGCAAAAGTGCAGACATTGGGCACAGGTGGGTTTAGGGTGAGCTGGCAGGACTCAGGGCTGGGCTGGAAGCGTCCGAGCGGCTGTAATCGCTGACCGAGCCGGGCCGCGAGCTGTGTGCTCTCTTCAGCATGCTGGGTTGGAAGTTGGCATGGCGCCGGGCGTGCTTCATCAGGTGGTCGCTGCGCATGAAACGTTTCTCACAGATGGGGCAGCTGAACCGTTTCTCGCCCGTGTGAGTGCGGTAGTGTCGGGCCAGTTCATCGGAGCGGGCGAACTTCTTGTTGCAGTCAGGCCAAGTGCACGCAAAAGGCCTCTCACCTAGAATTTAAATAATCAAATCTAATCATTGGTAAATTAAAGTTAGGGTTTCTCCCTCTTCCCCTGAAAGCATTGATGTCCCCCACGGCCCAAGTGTTGACCCTCACTGGGGTACAGATTCCACAGGTGCCCATCGCTCTCTGGCACCTAACCCAAGCATCCAATTTTCCAGGTATGAACCTGGTCACCGAGTATCGGTGGTCTATTTTACCATTGATCACCTGTCCTAATGTCTCCTTCTTTGGCTCGGTGTGAAATTTTGTCGGATTACACTTCTGCGAAGCGCCTTGGGACATTTTTTCTATGTTAAAGGTACTATATAAATGCAAGTTGTTGTTGTTGATTCTACCCCTCCTGAGCCCAGGACTGCTAAGGCCACTTGTCATCCAGCAAAGTGGTGGAGACTACATCACCAAACTCAGCATGGATGGAACGTGGGACCTCGTGGTCAGTCTGGCTGACCGCACCACATAGTGTACAGAGCCAATGAGCCACCAGGGGAGTCCTCTTTAGCATTGAATTACCAGAATACAGCGACATCAGCCCATCTGATAGCACAGTGGATGCTCAGGATAACCTCGTACACCAGGTGTAGTGATGGAACCAGGTCTGCTTCTGATCGGGTAAATTAGGGGGAAAGTCTGTTTCAATTTTTAAATATTTTTGTGAAATTTTTGCTCATCACAAGGGATGTTGGTGGTGGAGAATGAAACACTTTCCACTTCAGGCAGTAGGTATCTGTATTAAGCACTCCCGATACAGGTACAGCGTGAATTAGATACAGAGTAAAGCTCCCTCTACACTGTCCCATTAAACACTTCCAGGACAAGTACAGCACGGGTTAGATACAGAGCAAAGAATGTTGCAGTGTGGGAGGGATAGGTAAAAATGAAACACTCTGCGGTTCTACCTGCTGGTGTTTCAATGTATATTGCATCACCTTGTTTGTGACATCTCAATGCTCCATGGGCATAGCCAGTCAGACACCTAACATGTGTTGAACTGACTTTGGTGAGTAAGTCACTCCCTGCCCTGCAGGGACAAAGTGCCACTGACACCAAATCCTAATGGCTGCCTCTGACAGCACAAGTCACTCACAGCATTATAGGAGATGCCGTCTCCCCATTCCCCCAAAGTTACTTTGTAACCTGAAAAGATCCAAATAAATACAAAAAAAGTGACTGCACTTCAAAGAACCTCAATGAAAGTAAAGCTTTCTGAATCATGATAAGACACTGTATAAATGCAAGGCCTTTTTAAATGAGGTCCAAACTGGGCCTGATAACATTGATCAGGGTTTTACAGGCATGTTGTGGAATGTCGACTTTTTATCTCTCAAAAAATTGTTCACTTCAGCCAGAGAGCAAGGAGCTAGGGACGAGTTCAGTTCCTCAGTGAGGGACAGGCATCAAAACAATGATGAGTGTCCAATGACAAACAGCAGCCACCTCACATTATGAAAAGCCAGAGATACTTTAGCTGACAGGCAGCATTGGGTTTCATGAGATGCCTGAGTAAAATTCTGTTTGTGCTGCAGGCAGAATGATGGGACAGTAATTCCAGTATTATTCTGACTCTCCTGCTGGCTGTGGTGTTTTTATACATTTTGACTTTTTTCAGGTTTCTTTTTCCCAGGAAGGTGGGGGACTGTGATACAGGATGGGTTTGGATGAAGAAGGCCCTTTAGCCCATTTGATCTCATCCTCCGAGAATACCAACCTCACTCTCATTCCATTTTGGTTGTAATCTCTGCCCCAATTTTTGCTGACACTTGCTGTATTGTTACAGAATATCATCAGCCAGTGGTATCGCCAAGTCTTTTAAAGGGGCAGCATCATCAGGACAAGGTGTCTTACAAATGCCATGGCAAAATGACAGCAGACACAAAGGCCATCTCCAGCTGCCCAGTACGTGAGCACAAAAGCAATTCAATTCACTGTGCCTCAATGAACCAGACAGGTAGGTCACTGATTATTTGACAATTTACTTGTAAAAATAGTGTGAATTGTTAGTCATTGTCTTTTTTATAGGCATGGTTCAACAAATGGAAGAGGAGGGAAAATATTAAAGATGATCAAACTTCACAGAATGCCCCCACCCCTTCTCCTGCTGCTCAGTGTGGTACAAACTGGGAAGGGCCACTAAGTTAGGAGAAGGAAATCAGCTAGGGTTTTTGCTCCTGATCACTGACCCTTACTGTAAAGTGTGTGTGTGGACATCACGGCAAGTGCAGGATCAGGTCTGAGTGATGCCCTGCATGGTCAAATAATCTTTTTTTAAAAAATTCATTCTGGGGATGTGGGCATTTTTTGCCCATCCTTAGTTGCCCTGGATAAGGTGGTGGTGGTGAGCCGCCTTCTTGAATTGCTGCAGTCCGTGTGGTGAAGGTGCTCCCATAGTACTGTTAGTTAGGGAGTTCCAGGATTTTGATCCAGCAACGATGAAGAAATGGCCAATATATGTCCAAGTCGGGTTGGTTTGAGACTTGGAGGTGATAAGAACATAAGAAATAGGAGCAGGAGTAGGCCATACGGCCCCTCGAGCCAGCTCTGCCATTCAATAAGATCATGGCTGATCACCTATCTCAACTCAATTTTCCTGCCCAATCCCCATATCCCTTGATTCCCTTAGTGTCCAAAAATCTATTGATCTCAACCTTGAATATACTTAACGACTGAGCATCCACAGCCCTCTGGGGTAGAGAATTCCAAAGATTCACAACCCTCAGTGACGAAATTTTTCCTCATCTCAGTCCTAAATGGCCAAACCCATATCTTGAGACTATGACCCCTAGTTCTAGACTCTCCAGCCAGGGGAAAACAGCCTCTCAGCATCTACCCTAAGCCCTCTAAGAATTTTATACGTTTCAATGAGATTACCTCTCATTCTTCTATTCTCCAGAGAATATAGGCCTATTCTACTCAATCTCTCCTCATAGGACAATCTGCTCATCCCAGGAATCAGTCTAGTGAACCTTCCCATGCACGTGTTGCCCTTGTCCTTCTAGATGATGCTGGTCGCGGGTTTGGGTGCTCCTATCACAGAAAACTTGGTGAGTTGCTAGTGCATCCTGTAGATAATATACACTGCTGCCACGGTGGGCTGGTGGTGAAGGGAGTGGATGCTTTAGGCGGCAGATGGGCTGCCGATCAAGCGGACTTGCTTTGTTTTGTCTAGACTCGCACAAGGAAAGCTGGAACGAATCAGCACTCAGCGCCTGTGGAACTGTACCGCAGCAAGAGCCTGTGCCTTTAAAAGCAGTGGGGGAGGGGAGGGAGTTAAAACTCCACAAGGTCTGAGAGGTTGTGCACTGCATCAAACCAGGAATTTAAAGCGGAACCATCTTCTTAAAAGGTTTTGCAAACTTTTTACCAGTTTGACAACACTGATACACTTATGTAAACAACCAGCGCAAAATATGTCATCCCAGCACCTGTGTGTGATGTCAAATGATGGCAATTGCTCATTGGTTCACCTCCCTCCTAAACAAGAAAACAGTTTGCCACTTTTTTTCTCATGAAGATGCTGTCCCTTTAAATACACCAGGCAATGAGTCGACTGTGTGCTTGTGTTAATCTATAATTTTATTTTTTTGGTGGTTGTTTTCCTTTGGAGAGAAAAAAAAATCTTCCCTAAAGGATTTAACACTTTCTTGGGAACTAGGCAAGATTGAAGATGTGTTGAGAGCTGTGCTGAGTGCTCTGGTTAACTCACTCCTATACAATTTGTATGTCTTGCTACTTTATCTAAACAGTTAACAACCAAGAGCATTTAACCAGTGCTCCAAAAAAACATTAGTAAAAGGTCAGAGTGTCTGGTGTATCCCCAGTCCACTCCCTGTCTGATTTATAAACTGCTAGACCAGCACATAACTTTTTAAAACATCTCTATTTATTTCTCAAATTTATTTGCTCAATACCAAAGTTTCTTTTTGTGTTTCTTTAAATATATATAGATCAAGTGTTGAGAATATTTGTATTTACTCCAGTAACCATTGGGCCTGCAATTCTTGCGTTAGAGCTCAGAATTCACTGAGAGCTGATAATTTGGGGCTGCCAGCAATCGGGTTATTTAATTAGCAGAGTGAAACCTTAGAACATTTACACCCAACTTTGGAAAAAGTTCAAACTGTTACAGGAACTCACCAGTGCCCCCAGCAGGTGGTGCCAGCAGCTCCAGACCCCGAGAGGACCCTCCTTTCTCGTTCCTTCCGTACATAAACCCAAAAACACTCCCAAACATTTAAAAGCACTAGGGAGGGAGAGGATTAATGGGTGTCTTGCAACAAACGTTTACAGTCGCTCTTCTTTGTACATTTGCCAGAACAGTTTACCAAATACTGAACCGTAATCTTAGATTGTTTAATGTATAAACTGGGCTAGTGATTTATAAATTGAACGACTGAGGATCGATCAGGGCCCCTGTTTTAATGGCTGAATCGAATTCCATTTTTATTACCCGGGATTCCAGGTATTTTACCTGTTTTTTAAAAAAACACATTTTGCAATTCTGTCCCGTTTTTCCGTTAAAATCACAAACCAGAGACCTTGTCGATAATCCGCAGGGGCAGCAATCCCTTGATCCACGCTGGGGGAACCAGCTTATTATTTGGGTGGGATTGGTACCGGCGTTGTGCGAATTCATTCCGCCATCCCGTGTTTTTACAATCGTTCCAACAGGGATGGCGGGGTTTTTGCAAGTATTTTGCGGATCACGGGGGTCATTTTAACCCTAATTGGCTACCCCGCGGGATGGGTGGACTGCTGGTTTGACATCCCGCCCAATATCGCTCTCATTGACATCAGTAGGGAGTAAAACCAGCATTGGACCCGATCCTGGCCAGTTTCCCGACCGATCGGTTGAGTTAAAATTGCTCCCCATAGGCCGTGATTCTGCCGCTAGGTTCATGTTACCTGGGACTGACGGCATTCACTCACCTGTGTGAGTCCGGAGATGAGCCTTCAGATGGGAGGATTTGCCGTAGACTTTCTCACAACCCGGGTAGTGACAGTGATGTTTCCGCCGGTCCTGGGCGCTCCTCCCTTTGCCTCTCCGGCCTCTTTGTCTGGCCGGCTCTCTCGGAGTAGGTGTGGCCGCTTCCCACTCGCACTTGTCGGTCGCAGCGGCCGCCGGCTCCGGGCTGCCGGTATCCCGCCGGGTCCCCGGGAACTCCTGCGGGTCCAGTTCAGCCGAAGGGCTGGGCTGTTTAGGGACCCCGGCCAACACCAACCCGGCGCCGGGGCTTCCTTTGTCCTGATACTCCCCCGATGGAGGAGCTGCTCGACCGGGACTGTGAACCACCGCAGTCCGGGACATGGAGACCAGGCATTCGGCAGCGAAACGATCGAAAGCTGCAGTCGCCATTCCTCATCCGAGAGCAAAATGCAGCAAGCAGGACACAGACACAGCCCCGTCTGCAACGAACCCCTTTGTTAGGTACCGAGTGAACACGCCCAGTCTCCAGGAAATATTGCAATGCTGAAAATAAAAATGTCCGCACAAACCCGGAGTCAGCCTCATCCGATTTAAGATCCTCTTCCCCAGGCCAATTTAGGGGCAAAGTTTTAGATAAAATATCATTTTTTTAAAAAAAACAACAAACTAATCTGCCAGCCTTTGTCTCATTGTAGCAAAAAAAAAATGGATCTGCCTTATTACAGTTTGAGTCTCAGGTTAGGGGCGGGACATGGCCGTCACTCCCAGAGGCTGCCCTTCTATTGGTTCTGTTGCCCTGGAAAGGGGGTTGCATGTCACATAGTGTAGGTGTGGGGCATGTCCCATATTATTAACTACATCACCGTGGGCAGGGCAAGATTAATAACCCTGTCACACGCCAGCTCTCTCATGACAAGATGTTCCCTGTTTTGCAGCAGTTCAAGAAGGCAGCTCACCACCACCTTCTCAAGGGCAATTAGGGATGGGCAATAAATGCCGGTCTTGCCAGCGACGCCCACATCCCATGAACGAATAATAAAAAAAATTCTCACCCACATTACTAGCCTTCAATTTGTTTACCTGCTGTTGTGAGAATACAAGAAGATCAAGAGCGAGGCTTATCCCTTAACCCTGTCCTGACCAGTGAGTTGGTTTGTGACCCAGGACATACATTCTGTATCCCACCATTCTGCCAATACGTAACCTACATTGCAAAGGGTTCAGGTAATTTAACAAAATGTTAAATTATTTCCTGTCAGAGGGACATGGCCATCAGCTCCCCCCCCCCAACCCCCTTCAGAAGTGGAGGTGTGGGTTGTGTGAGAACTGCACTCCAAATCTCTGCCAACATGTCATGTTCGGTCCCAGTTTGGCACTTGGCCACTTGGACATGTGCTTGCTTTTTTCCCAAGCTCAGAGATGCCTCGACTCCAGTAGCATTCGTCAGTCATGGGATGAACAGCAGCAGCCAGAACAAGCTGAGGGTTTGTGTACTGCAGGCTTAACAAGCGAGGATTGTCAGTGGGGACAATGCTGCTGTGTGTATGGGGAGCAGGAGACAAGGGGCTGGGGCTTTACAAATTATTTACTACAATAACATTGCTCATTCTGGTGCCATACACTCGACTCCCCTGTCACAGGTTAGAACCTGTCCACATCCCGATCTGTCCTGTACCCTGAGTCTGGGGAACTTACTCTGTACCTGGCTGTGTGTACCTTTACCTGAGCTGGGAGTACTTGTTTCCTACACAAAAATGTTCCATTTCCTGTCGCTAACCTCCTTTCCCTCAATGAGCACAAAAGCAATAAGAATCTCAGTTTTAGATAAAATGCCAGAATATAAGATATGAATCTTTGGAACCCACAGCCCTGGGGGTGAATCTGTGGAACCAACAGCCCTGGGGGTGAACCTGTAGAATTCACAGCCCTGAGTTCCCAATCTTACTTGTATTTCTCTGTGGTTGGGGGAAAGTGGAGAATACAAGATGGGAGGAACATTGGGATACAGGAACATCATGAGGCTGAATCTCTGCAACTCCTGGTCCCTGTTTCAGAGCAGCACGGGGAGGGCAGAAGTGGATGTGAAGCCACTTGTTCCCTTTACTGCAGTTGGTATGTCGCCCAGGAGCAAAGGGAAAATAAATAACGTCAGGGAGCTGTCGTTACAAATGTAAATAAAGCTCCAGAGAAAATAAGTCTGTTATTGTATGACAGATACTGGCATGTGATACCGAGTTATATTGCTGAGGGCAGGTTGCATAAACTTGGCTTGTATTCCCTTGAGTTTAGAAGTTTGAGGGGTGATCTAATCTAGATGTTTAAAATGATAAAGGGATTTGATGAAGTAGATAGAGAGAAACTAATTCCTCTGATGAGGAATCCAGAACAAGGGGGCATAACCTGAAAATTAGAGCCAGGCCGTTCAAGAGGGTAGTGGAAATCTGGAACACTCTCCCCCAAAAGGCTGTGGATTCTGGGGGTCATTTGGAGATTTCAAGACTGAAATCGATAGATTTTTGTTGGTAAGGGTATCGGGATATGGAGCAACGGTGGGTAAATGAAGTTGAGGTACAGATCAGATCATGATCTTGAATGGTGGAACAGGCTCAAGTGGCTCAACGGCCTACTCCTGTTCCTATGCAGATATTTCACTGCAAGACTGTGGAGCTGAAAATAGGATTAAGGATGAGGAGTGATCTGAGAAGAGAATCGCTAAGGTGGGTGATGCAGTAACAGAAATATTTATCACCAGATGAAATTCAAATCCAATTTCCTTCACCAGTGTTCCATAGAAACTGCCTGAGAATCTGCTGAAAATACAATGTGTGATCGTCACCTCCTCTGCCTGTATTTCACAGACCTTCAATCCTAAAGAAAGTAAGACTTGTAATTATATAGCCCTTTCACGACCTCCCAGGCCATCCCAAAATGCTTTACAGCCAATGAAGTACTTTTGAAGGATAGTCACTGTTGTAATGTAGGAGACGTGGCAGCTGATTTGTGCACAGCAAGAGCTCACAAACATTTATGAAATAATGATCAGATAATTTGTTTTAGTGATAAATATTGGTCAGGACACCGGGGAGAACTTCCTTGCTCTTCGAATAGTTCCATGGAATCTTTTACATCCACCTGAGAGGCCTCAGTTGTTAACATCTTATCCAAAAGATAGTACCTCTGCCAGTGCACTGGAGTATCAGTCTGAATTTTGTGCTCAAGTTTCTGGAGCGGGACTTGAACCTACAATCTTATGATTCAAGAGTGCTACCCACTGAGCCACAGCTGACACCTAATCTTGTAATAGTATTTAAATTACTTTTAAATGGTAGATGAACATGTGATAGGGCAAAGTCATATTGCTATGATATGGGCCTCATGCCTACCTCACTCGACAAACTTGGATTAAACCATCTTTAAAAAATTATTCACCAGAGAATGCACCAAACAGTCCACAAGAAGCCCCAACTTTAGCAGCAGATTGGGCTGGTTACTAGGCTTGTTATTGGACTGGTTACCAGGCTGGTTACTGAGCTCATTACTAGACTGGTTACTGGGCTGGTTACTAGTCCCTAGCCCAATGTTTTCTGTTAGTGTTACCACAGACCAATACTACATAACTTCTTCCCTCTCTCATAAGCAAACGATATTCACCAGTTGGTCAGCGGGCTGTCTGGCCCGGGACAGTCTGATTTCTAAATTTCTAGGTTTCTAACATGCAAACCAGACACCAGATGTCTCTGTATTTAGTATATAACGACGTTAAGGGACTACAATTGTCCCTAGGCCAGGGAGTAGAAAATCAGCTGGATGGCCAGTGTGTGCAGCTCAGGCGAGGATAGGTGGTGTTGCCCCCCATAGTGGAGTAGTCTACACGAAGAATGGATCGTTGGATGAGGCACCTTTCCCCACTCCGTAGAACTGTATCCGGCCATGGGTGATTGCCTTCAGGAGAAGAGGCGGTCCAGTCGGGGCAGCAATGAAGGTTTCAGTGCATGAGTAAAGCAAACCGCAGGTCGTGTGCCAGCCCTGGGGCTACCGTTGAGTTTGAGAGCCTGAGTACAGCTGGCGACCTGCGCTGTGTTTACCTAGAGTTACTTTACCTTCATTGACTGGGAAGGAGCGGCCGGGCTGCGAATAACACACCAGGATTCTCAGTATTTAAATGCCTGTTATTGCAGGGCAGGGACTGGCGAGGACGCGCCCTCGGGCTGTGGTTCTAGACCGTCTCAGGGTTTCTTTTCCTGCTGAGACTGTTTTTCTCCCCGACTGCATTGTATGTACTCGCCCTTTCTGACCCTTTTGCTGATATGAGAACATTTCGTTCTGGGGCTATTTATAGCACTCCTGCGTCATTGAGGCTTTGTGAAAGAGCAGAGACAGGCACGCGATCGGCACCGAGACATCCCAGACACAGACAAAGCAGAGAGCAGCCTGACACAGACACAGACAGAGCAGCCTGACACAGACAGAGCTAGAGAGCAGCCTGTCACAGACACAGACAGAGCCAGAGAGCAGCCTGACACAGACACAGAGAGAGCCAGAGAGCAGCCTGACCCAGACACAGAGAGAGCCAGAGAGCAGCCTGACCCAGACACAGAGAGAGCCAGAGAGCAGCCTGACCCAGAACATAAGCAATAGGAGCAGGAATAGGCCATACGGCCCCTCAGGCCTGCTGGGCCATTCAGTAAGATCATGGCTGATCTTCGACCTCAACTCCACTTTCCCGCCCGATCCCCATATCCCTTTGATTCCTTTAGCATCCAAAAATCTATTGATTTCAGTCTTGAATACACTCAAGAACTGAGCATCCACAGCCCTCTGGGGTAGAGAATACCAAAGATTCACCACCCTCTGAGTGAAGAAATTCCTCCTCATCTCAGTCTTAAATGGCCCACCCCTTATCCTGAGACTATGCCCCCTAGTTCTAGACTCTTCAGCCAGGGGAAACAGCCTCTCAGCATCTTATATGTTTCAATGAGATCACCTCTCATTCTCCTAAATTCCAGAGGGGATAGGCTCATTCTACTCAAGACACAGATAGAGCCAGAGAACAGCCTGACCCAGACACAGAGAGAGCCAGAGAGCAGCCTGACCCAGACACAGAGAGAGCCAGAGAGCAGCCTGACCCAGACACAGAGAGAGCCACAGAGCAGCCTGACCCAGACACAGACAGAGCCAGAGAGCAGCCTGACCCAGACACAGAGAGAGCCACAGAGCAGCCTGACCCAGACACAGATAGAGCCAGAGAGCAGCCTGACCCAGACACAGAGAGAGCCAGAGAGCAGCCTGACCCAGACACAGAGAGAGCCAGAGAGCAGCCTGACCCAGACACAGAGAGAGCCAGAGAGCAGCCTGACCCAGACACAGAGAGAGCCAGAGAGCAGCCTGACCCAGACACAGAGAGAGCCAGAGAGCAGCCTGACCCAGACACAGACAGAGCCAGAGAACAGCCTGACCCAGACACAGAGAGAGCCAGAGAGCAGCCTGACCCAGACACAGAGAGAGCCAGAGAGCAGCCTGACCCAGACACAGAGAGAGCCAGAGAGCAGCCTGACCCAGACACAGAGAGAGCCAGAGAGCAGCCTGACCCAGACACAGACAGAGCCAGAGAGCAGCCTGACCCAGACACAGACAGAGCCAGAGAGCAGCATGACCCAGACACACAGCAGCCTGACCCAGAAACACTGGGTGTAAACTAGAGATGAGAAAAAGTTGCGTCCTCTAACATTGGGAAAGTGTGGGACAAACCCACATTATCTCTTCCTTAAAAAAAGAGCAGGACAAATATCAGGAGAGGAGAAAAGTGAGAAAATTGGGGGCAAATAAAACAAATAGATCCTGTACCATGTCCCGGGGGTACCGTGTGCCAGCGGGTACTGTGACCCGGGGTAGTGTGTCCTGAGGGGTACTGTGCCCCGGGGGTACCTTGACCCGGGGGTACCGTGTGCCAGGGAGTACCGTGTGCCCGGGATACCGTGATCCGGGTGGTACCGTGTGCCGGGAATATAGTGTGCTGAGGGATGCTGTGTCCCGGGGGTAGCGTGTGCTGGGGGATACCGTGTCCCAGGGATACCATGTGCAGGGGGTACCGTGTCCTGGAGGTACATATCCCGGGGGTACCAAGGGCTGGGGGTACCCTGTGCCGGGGTACCATGTCCTGGGGGTACCGTGTGCTGGGGGTACCGTCACCTGGGGGTACCATGTCCTGGGGTACCGTGAACCAGGGGTACCATCACCCGGGGGTACCATGTCCTGGGGATACCGTGTGCCGGGAGTACTGTGTCCCTGGGGAACATGGCTCAGCTGCACATTGCATGATACCACGGAGTGAAGAGATGTCCGTTCAATACCCAATAGAGGTTTGCAATATTATGAAATGTTTTGGGAGGGTAAATAGTGAAAAGTTTGCACTGGTTGGTGAATTGGCAACAAGGAGCCTCAGACTGAGGATTCTCACAAGGAGAACAAAGAGGGTCATTAGACCATGGAATGTTTTACCATGGGTGGATATTGAGATGGAGACTAACATCATTTAAAGGGGAATTGGATAATCATTGGAAAGCAATACATGAGAAAGGCTGGGAAGTGGGATTGGATAACTCCAGCACAGGCTGCTCTCTGTGTCTGGGTCAGGCTGCTCTATGTCTCTGTGTCTGGGTCAGGCTGCTCTATGTCTCTGTGTCTGGGTCAGGCTGCTCTCTGTGTCTGGGTCAGGCTGCTCTCTGTGTCTGGGTCAGGCTGCTCTCTGTCTCTGTGTCTGGGTCAGGCTGCTCTCTGTGTCTGGGTCAGGCTGCTCTCTCTGTGTCTGTGTCAGGCTGCTCTCTGTATCTGGGTCAGGCTGCTCTCTGTGTCTGGGTCAGGCTGCCCTCTGTCTCTGTCTCTGTGTCTGGGTCAGGCTGTTCTCTGTGTCTGGGTCAGGCTGCTCTCTGTGTCTGGGTCAGGCTGCCCTCTGTCTCTGTCTCTGTGTCTGGGTCAGGCTGCTATCTGCCTTATCTGGGTCAGGGCGTGTGCTATTTTCGCTAAGCAGCTAACGGAGAGTCTGACTTATTGCTGCCCCCTTGTGACGGCCTGCAGTCCTGTCTGATGGATCCTTCTCACTGAGTTTACCCACCCTGCTGCACTTATTCTTATCATCTTGATGTACAGAATTTCTAGTTTCGAGTCCCACATTTCACCGTTTATGAGCCCTGTGCCCAGTGTTAGTCTGATCACTGAGCACTGCTGATCTATATTGGTTCTTTTTTGCATGTCAGTTGTGCGTATGCAATTATCTTTCATCCTTCTGGGCCCCACAATCTGATTCTGTGGTTTTGCCTCAATTACCAACTCAAGTGCAGATCCTCAGTCAAAACCAACTCAGAACAGCGCCTATTTTGAGCCATGTCTTGTATTCCGTCTCACGGTGTTAGCTCATCACTGAAATAATTCAAAGTGTTTCACACAATTAATTACTTCTGAAGCAGAGACCCCAACCCAAAGTAACCTGGGCTTGGGCAAAACCCATGGCTTTGGCCCTACAACACAGGCCCACTGTCGAAAGGCTGCTGTGTAGTAGCCAGGAGGCTCACACTCTAAGGAATGTATAATTCTAGTTAGGAGTTCAATGACCCAGGGTTCTCGGGATAGAGGCTGAACCCCACATAACAACTCCTAACCAGTGACAGTTATTTGCAGTTGTATTACTCATCACATTGTCTCCTACACTAAACCTTCCCCAGGCTCTCAAAACCGTAGAACCCCTTAACTCCTCACCTTCCCTTCTACAGGTTTTTAAAAGCCAAACTTGTCATCACCTCACCACTACATCCTGATTGACGTCACCTTTTGAATATGGTGATGCCTGTCCTGGGCCCTGGCCCCTCAGAGTTCCTCCATGCCAACCTGTCCTTCTCATTGTAAGAAGCACTGTCAGCATTATTTACCCTGTTAGTTTGTGTTTGACACGCCCAGCGTGGGTGCTCTCGATATTTGTCCTTGTCACATCGTCTCCCACGGTAACCAGCATCAGTTGCCATGGCAACGACTGTACTACAACCTACACTGTTAATAAATGGAGTTCTCAGTTTCTCGGTTGTTTCTCTGTGTGGGCGGTTTGAGGTTTTTTTTTCATGTTTGTCATTCTAAGACAAACAAAGCTCACCACAGCCACCCTCCTCCCTCCTCCCTCCTCCCCCTCACCTCCATCCTCTCCCTCCCCTACTCCCCTCCCCCTCCCTACTGCCCCTCCCTCCTCCTCCCTCCCCCTCCCCTCACCTCCATTCTCCCGCTCCCTCCTCCCCCATCCTTCTCCCCTTCCCTCCTCCTCCCTTCTCCCCGTCCCACCTCCCTCACCCACCTCCGCCTGCCTCTCCCAACTCCCCCTCCCCCTCATGCCCCCCCCCCACCTTCCTCCCCCTCTCCTTCCTCCTCCCCTCCCCCTCCCCCTCCCTACTGTTAATTGTATCCATGTTATTTATATCAATTAGTGTTAATTGCATTCAGGTGGTGCATATCAATTGGGAGCTTGCTGGTAACCATTTATAAAATCTAGATTGTGGAGTGTGGTAATGTGGAGTTCTGTGAATAAAGGCTTGGAAGCAACTGAAGACTAAGCTCTAGTATTCTATCCTTCACCACCTGGCTATCCAGTTTGTAACACCTACTCCCCCTCCATCCCACCTCCCCCACACTCCTCCCCTCCCTCCTTGCCTCCCCTCCTCCACCCTCTCCCCCTCCATCCTCCATCCATCCTCCTTCTCTACCTCTTCCCCTCCCCTCCACCTCCGCCCCCTCGCTGTCCCACCTCCACCCTCACTCCTTCTCCCATCCCCAGGGTAGTGTGAGCGGGGGCAGCTGGAACAGAATGATTTTTTGTAAATAAATTGTTTCTTTTTGAATCTTGGAAGTCCCATTTTTTGACCTCCCTCCAAGGGCTCAGTTAGTGAGTGAGTGCGAGGGAGTGAGGGAGGGAGGATGAGTGAGGGAGGGAGGGATTGAGTGAGTGAGGGAGGGAGTGAGGTACACGAGTCAGGAGGAGCCCAGACTCTATCCTTGCTCTGTGCTGAATGAGCTGCTCACACCTATGGTGGTGGTGGTTGGCCTTAGAGCCTCCGGGGCGAGAATGGGCAAAAAAATCAACTGGGGTTCCTGTTCCTGGTAATTTGAGCTGTGCCTCATAGGGTAGCACTCTCACGTCTGAGTCAGAAGGTCATGGACTCAAGACACGCTCCAGAGACTTGAGCACAAAAGTCTAGACTGACTCTCCCAGTGCAGTACTGAGGGAGTGCTGCACTGTCGGAGGTGCCGTCTTTCGGATGAGTCATTAAACCGAGGCCCCGTCTGCCCTCTTAGGTGGATAAAAAAGATCCCATGGCATTATTTCAAAAAAGAGCAGGGGAGTTCTCCCCGGTGTTCTGGCCAATATTTATCCCTCAACCAACATCACTAAAACAGATTATCTGGTCGTTATCACATTGCCGTTTGTGGGATCTTGCTGTGCACAAAATGGCTGCCACGTTTCCCAAATTACAACAGTGACTACTCTTCAAAAGTACTTCATTGGCTATAAAGTACGTTGGGACGTCCTGAGGTCGTGAAAGGCGCTGTAAGTCTTCCTTTTTTTTGTTACCCAGTGACTCAGACGAAGTGTGGATATCAGGTGAGGATCTGCTGGGATGTCCTGCCCAGTTCAGTACCTGGTCAACACTCTCTCAGCGACACCTGAGCTTTCCAGTCCCCGTGGAAACTGTCGGGGAGTGGGGGGAGGGGTGGGGGATGGTGTGGGTGTTGGGGGCGCGGGTGGGAGTCTGAATTATTCATCTCGGAACAGAAATCTTCAGCAAGGCAAAGCTGGTCCCAGTTCTCTGGGGCTCCTGGAGTGTTAAATTCCCTCCAGTTCCAGCTGTGATTTAGTTACTGGAATATAGCACACATTCAACAGCTGCCCCTGTGCTGTTAGCTGGCGTGGCTTAAAACAACTTTATCCCAATCCTCTTATCTGCAAGGTCAGGTAGGATTGCCAGGGCTCTTCCCTGTCACTGGACGTGCAGGGAGCAGGAACCTGGTGGTGGGATTTTGGCCAGTGACCGGAGCAGACATTGTTGCTGACCGACCCTCGGGAGTTCTCATTCCTATAATTCCGGGCTTTTATTTGTTAAAAAGCCGGATAAACCTCGTCCAATTATGTTCCTTTTATAAACTGCCACCAGCTCCATTCAGTGAGGGGCAGCTTGTCAGGTGAAGCCAGTCCAGTAACAGTGATGGTTCAAGGTTTTATGCAATGAAAGGATTGTGATTGCAAATAAAACAGCTCAGCCTTTTTAATCTCAAATTAATTTCCCAGAGATATCATTCTGTAATCGGTGCACCAGAGGCCTATCATGAAATTCCAACTTTCATTTGATGAAACATCATTCGAATGTAAAGCCTCCCGGATTATATCAAACTCGAATCTAACACCCAGCTTTTACCCAGAGTTGATTCACAATGTTAATCTAAACATTCAGAACTCTACATTTACATTTGTTTTGAATCTACATTTAACCAAAAAGAATAAGATTGGTAACTTCACCATGATGTTACTTTTGGAGGGAACTCAGGATGAATTGTCCTCTTCCATATCCAATTTTCTTCTCTCACCCCGCACCCCCCCCCCCCATCCGCTGTTGTCATTGGTGTTGATTTTGACCCCCTTTGCCTGGAGTTAACGGGGGGCAGAGTAACGGACTCAGAATGGGGTCTAGCCTTCCCGCCCCATTAACACCGGCGATGCAGCCGGCTCCATTTTGGAAGGGACCTCCCGCTGGGTGTCCAAAGTGCCCCTTTTAATGTGAAAATCAGGGTCCTGTGATGTAAATAGGAACCCAATTGCCATTTTAGGTTGGAATTGGTTGGAGATTGTGCAGCTCCACAGGCGATGGAAGAGAAGAGGCCTGGCAGAGGTAAGCGTTCAGTTATTTTTGTGGGCCCTGGCGGGGCAGGAGTGACCCTTAAAAATAATCTGGGCCGCTGCTGCCCTGGGCCCCCCACCCTCCATGATCACAATCCCCCGCAACTTACCTCCCTGGCGGCAGCTCTGGCCCATTTTCTAGTGCTCGATCTGGCGAGCTGTGTCGGAACACCTGTTAGGTTCTTCACAGCTCACCTACCGAATTTAAATGAGGCTGGAGCCTCAAAATCACATGGGGCCTCTTCACCCCCAGAATGGGTGACCGACCAAAAGTCAAAGTAGACCCCACTGACTCTTGCTGGGATGGGGTTCTAGAGGTGCCAACTACAGTCCTGTACCTCATGTGTGAGCCTGGACAGCGAGCATCAGTAGTCTATTTGACCATTCCCTCACCTGATGCCCCCCAACACATGCAACACATTAAGAAAATATTCCGATTTGTTTTTCTCCGATCCAAAGTAGATGACCTCACTCTTTCCCACATTAAACTCCATCTGCCACAATTTTTCCCACTCACTTAATCTGTTTATGTCCCTTTGTAAATTCCTGGCCCTGTCTACACAATTTACTGTGCCTCCCAACTTAGTGTCATCTTCAAACTTGGATATACAACTCTCTATTCTTTCATCCAAGTCATTGATATATATGGTGAAAGGCTGAGGCCCCAGTACAGATACCTGGAGAGCACCACTTGTCACATCCTGCCAATCAGAGAACATCCCTATTCTCGGTCTCCTACCTGCCAACCAATTACCGACCCATGTCACAAGGGTACCACCAGTTCCCCCGTGATAATTTGTTGGTGTGAAACACTTTGGGACATCCTGAGGTCATGAAAAGCATTGTATAAATGAAAGTTCTTACTTATTCTCTAATATTGCCAATGACAGCTTTGGGCACTGGTTTTGAAATGAAATGGTTTGTGCAATGTGGAGCACTTTCCAGTAGGTGGTGCTGCAGTGCCCAAATTGAAGAGAACCACAATAAGAATTAGATGGTAGCCATGATGTGGAGATGCCGGTGATGGACTGGGGTTGACAATTGTAAACAATTTTACAACACCAAGTTATAGTCCAGCAATTTTATTTTAAATTCACAAGCTTTCGGAGGCTTCCTCCTTCCTCAGGTGAACGTATCACCTGGGTGGGATATTTCCAACAACGTTCACCTGAGGAAGGAGGAAGCCTCCGAAAGCTTGTGAATTTAAAATAAAATTGCTGGACTATAACTTGGTGTTGTAAAATTGTTTACAATAAGAATTAGCGGAGAGATTGGAACAAACTCCTCAACACAGCATGAGAATGGGGAAGTCTCAGCCACAAAACCCTAGCAGAATCCATAAACTCTTTGAAAAGGGAATTAGCTAGTTGTTTGAAAAACAGCAATATTAAAGGGTATGGGGAGTGAGCAGGAAAGAGGAATTAGACTGGGTGTGATATTGAAGTTGTATAGGGAGTGAGCATGAGTGTGGCATTAGACTGGGTGGGATATTAAAGTTGAATAGGGAGTGAGCATGAGTGTGGGATTAGACTGGGTGGGATATTAAAGGATATGGGGAGTGAGCAGGAGAGTGGGATTAGACTGGGTGGGATATTAAAGGAAATGGGGAGTGAGCAGGAGAGTGGGATTAGACTGGGTGGGATATTAATGAATATAGGGAGTGAGCAGGAGAGAGGAATTAGACTGGGTGTGATATTAAAGTTGTATAGGGAGTGAACAGGAGTGTGGCATTAGACTGGGTGGGATTAAAGGATATGGGGAGTGAGCAGGAGAGTGGGATTAGACAGTTGGGATATTAAAAGATATGGGGAGTGAGCAGGAGAGTGGGATTAGACTGAGTGGGATATTAAAGGGTATGGGGTGTGAGTGGAATTAGACTGGGTGGGATATCAAAGGGTATGGAGAGCGAGCAGGAGAGTGGGATTAGACTGGGTGGGATATTAAAGGGTATGGGGAGCGAGCAGGAGAGTGGGATTAGACTGGGTGGGATATTAAAGGGTATGGGGAGTGAGTGGAATTAGACCAGGTGGGATATTAAACAGTATGGGGAGCGAGCAGGAGAGTGGGATTAGACTGGGTAGGATATTAAAGGGTATGGGGAGTGATTGGGTGGCTCATATGGACAAAATCGCTGATGGAGATTTGATGGGCAGAATGGTCTGTATCTGTGCTTGAGCAATCAGTGATTCTGCATTATAGGAAGGGGAACATGAGGCAGTGATGCTGCTGCTGATCTCTATCCAGTGAGTCCTGTGGAGAAAAATTTGTGTCTCAGCAATTGGTTAAGGTAAAGCCACCATTGAGTTGCTGTATATGTTAAAAGTCAATGAGTTAGCACAGAGTAAAGGATTTACCATTTTGCCTGTAATACCACATGCTGTATCAATTAATTGCGTTTAGCAGTGTTGAGTAAATTGTAATTCTTCCATATAAGTCCATCTTTTTCATGGGCTGTGCATTAGTCTGCAGAGGGCTGATCTGCTCTCAGCACTTTCCCCATCACTGGACTGACTCTACATTCTTCCCAATGCTTGCTGCAGTCTGCTGACCATCTGCTTCATTCATTCACTTTTTTCCTGATAATATAAATGATTTCCATCTGACTCATGCGTGTGTATAAAATCTCCACCCTGCAAAGTAGATTTATCTCCAATCACCATTTGTTAAATCTCCATCCTTTTAGCGGTTGTTCTCGGAGGCAGTGCATTAAGCCTGATTATAGAAGGGACAGAGTGGGCTTGAGATGTTGCCCTGTACTCCATTGATCCATTCTCCATATTACTCCGGAACAGCTGTCTCTCAGTCGGCTGCGATTTCCTTTTTTATTTCTCTCCCTGTATGATGTGTGTCCGCACCCACTGGCTGACTACAAGTCTGATCCAAACCAACCTTGGAGACACGCACCAGGTGTGAGCAGGTAGAGGAGCAGGCTGCTAAAGAAGGAAGATGTTGACCAGCTCCTTGAAACAAATGAGTGGCTCCCTGAAGCGCGCCTCCATTAAACGTACGATATCCGGGTCGCAGAAGGTGAGTAGGAAGGTGGCAGTAACATCAGCTGGAGCTGCCAATTCATCCTCGTTGTCCAGTGTGTCTGTTGTGTACCTGTGTCAAGTGTAAATGATGCAAACTCCCCACAAGAGCTGCTGCAAGGAGACCAGAGCGGGAGGTGATGAAAAATACCATGTTCATTCTTTTATAATTTCAGAGCAGGTTTTAAACAGTTAAATCTTCCCCAGTTGATGTCTGACCGAGGAACAGGTTTTGTTATGATACCTGTGCAACACATGCACTTTTACATTTATGTATCATACATGGAAGTGTATACATCAGCTCAAAAACAACACTCATGCAACATGTTTATTTTCCGGTCTCCTTACTCTCACTGGGGCCTGAATTCATGGTCACCCAATACCCTCCAGTACTTCATACAAGTGGAGTATGAGCCTAGACAGTTAAGTGGCAACAGGCTGTTTGACTGTGGGAGGCGTCACAGACTGCCCACTCCTATCCACATCCAACCTCCACACACATTCCCACAAGGGTGACTGATGAGAGTTGGGGGCGTGAACTTCCTGCTGATTGTCCCCGCCTCAGATCAAGTACTGAGGCCAATTATAGCCGATTTTGCTGCCTTGGCTCAGATCAGCTGACTCAGCACAGGCTGGGGATGGAACCTTGTCCTTGTCTGGTGTATGGTGTATGGTATTGAGGGATATTGTCAGGCATTGAGGGATATTGTATGGTATTGAGGGATATGATATGGTGTTGAGGGATATTGTACGGTGTATGATGAGGGATATTGTATGGGATTGAGGGATATTGAGTGGGATTGAGGGATACTGTATGGTGTTGAGGGATACTATATGGTGTTGAGGGATATTGTAATGTGTTGAGGGATATTGAATGGTGTTGAGGGATATTGTATGATGTATGGTGTTGGGGGATACTATATGGTGTTGAGGGATATTGTAATGTGTTGAGGGATATTGAATGGTGTTGAGGGATATTGTGTGGTGTATGGTGTTGAGGGATATTGTATGGTGTATGGTGTTGAGGGATATTGTATGGTGTTAGGGGATATTGTATGGTATTGAGAGATATAGTATGGGATTGAGGGATATTGAGTAGGATTGAGGGATACTGTATGGTGTTGAGAGATATTGAATGGAGTAGAGGGATATTGTGCCACGTAT
Organism: Heptranchias perlo; assembly: GCF_035084215.1. Taxonomy (NCBI): domain Eukaryota; kingdom Metazoa; phylum Chordata; class Chondrichthyes; order Hexanchiformes; family Hexanchidae; genus Heptranchias; species Heptranchias perlo. The sequence goes on along the minus strand of NC_090362.1, from coordinate 10,967,788 downwards.
GGTGTTGAGGGATATTGTATGGTGTTGAAAGATATATGGGGTTGAGGGATATTGTAGGGGGTTGAGGGATATTGTATGGTTTTGAGGGATGTTGTATGGTGTTGAGTGATATTGTATGGGATTAACATATTTTATGAGATTGAGGAATATTGTATGGTGTTGAGGGATATTGTGTAGGTTTGATGGATATTGTAGGGGGTTGAGGGATATTGCATGGTGTTGAGAGATATTGTGTGGTGTATGGTGTTGAGGGATATTGTATGGCATTGCGGGATATTGTATGGTATATGGTGTTGAGGGATATTGTATGGAATTGAGGGAGATTGTAAAGAATAGAGGGATATTGTACGGTGTATGGTGTTGAGGGATATTATATGGGTTTGAAGGATATTATATGGTATTGAGGGATACCGTATGGGGTATGGTGTTGAGGGATATTGTATGGTGTTGAGTGATATTGTATGGGATTAATAGATATTTTATGGGATTGAGGGATATTGTATAGTGTATGGGGATGAGGGAAATTCTATGGTGTTGAGGGATAGTGTATAGGATTGAGGGATATTGTATGGTTTTGAGGGATGTTGTATGGTGTTGAGTGATATTGTATGGGATTAACATATTTTATGAGATTGAGGAATATTGTATGGTGTTGAGGGATATTGTGTAGGTTTGACGGATATTGTAGGGGGTTGAGGGATATTGTATGGTGTTGAGAGATATTGTATGGGGTTGAGGGATATTGTATGGTGTTGAGAGATATTGTATGGGTTTGACGGATATTGTGTGGTGTTGAGAGATATTGTATGGGCTTAACATATTTTATGAGATTGAGGAATATTGTATGGTGTTGAGGGATATTGTATGGTGTTGAGAGATATTGTATGGAGTTGAGGGATATTATATGGTGTTGAGAGATATTGTATGGTGTTGAGGGATGTTGTATGGTGTTGAGGGATATTGTACAGCATTGAGGGATATTGTATGGTATTTGGTGGTCAGAGATATTGTAAGGAATTGAGGGATATTGTACGGTGTATGGTGTTGATGGATATTGTGTGGGTTTGAAGGATATTTTATGGGGTTGAACAATATTGTATGGTGTTGAGTGATATTGTATGGTATTAATGGATATTTTATGGGATTGAGGGATATTGTATGGGTTTGAGGGATATTGTATGGTGTGCGGGGATGAGGGATATTGTATGGTGTTGAGGGATAGTGTATGGGATTGTGGGATAATGTATGAGGTTGAGGGATAGTGAATGGGTTTGAGGGATAATGTATGGGTTTGAAGGATACTGTACAGGGTTGAGGGATATTGTATAATGTATGGAGGAAGAAGTTCAAACAAAAGGGTGATAAAGAGAGACAAGAAGAAAAAGAGAAAGACATAATAAAGAGGAGAGAAGAAATGATTATTGCCACTTACTGTCAGTCCTTCATGGTGCCTACAAGTGAAGCAGTTTGCCACTTCTCGCTATGTTTCTGATTTCGGTGTGAGTTGTTGCCTTTGGCTCTGTCCCATGATGGCAGCACTTTGTGTGACTTGATCTGAACATGAGGCTGTTTGTTGGAACATATTCCCCTTTTAATGTGTCCACCGGTACAGGGGTTAGAGACATTAGGCAATGTTTGAGAAATTTAATTTCATCTAATTTAAAACGGGATTGATTCTGGAAAGTGCTTTCTGATATCTATCAAGAAATATTTGTACCACTGAGCAGGATAAATTATGATAAGTCCTGGAATGTGTGGAATGTCAGGAATCTGACCCTGTGTTGCAGATGTGGGTGATGCTTAGTGAATAACATTATATTTAACTTAGAATATTAAAACCATTTGTACCCACAGAATTTTAAGAGGTTCTCATTGTTCCGCATTGGCAAGCCACTTCGGAGCTTTACCTTGGGACACTGAGGGATGAGATTAAATCCTACCCTCTCCCACTCCGCCAGGTGGCTGCTCTTGGTCCTGCCATTATATAAAGCGTGAGCAGAGGGCAGAAGTATTCCCACATAGGAGGAAGAAAAATCAGACGGCCAGTCCTCATTGGATCACATGGGCAGCCAATTGGGAACAGTCATCGATGCAGTGGCTTGGGTGTAGTTGGTGTGTGTGGCTTGCAGGAGACTTGAATTAAACAAGGGACAAAATATCTTGGGGAGGGGAAAACATACTTACTTTGAGACTTGTGTTCCATGACTGTAATTGGGACATTAATGGGATGCAAAGTTTTAAAGAGGTTAGTTCATCAGCTGGACATTTGACATAAATTGATTCAATAAAGTCTTCAGTAAATGAGCTGAGATTCATCCATAGAATCATACAGAACAGAAGGAGGCCATTCAGCCCATTGTGCCAGTGCTGGCTCTTTGAAAGAGTTATTCAATTAGTCCCACTCTCCTGCTCATGCCCGGCAAACCTTTCCTTTTTAAGTATTTATCCAATTCCCTTTTGAAAGTTACCATTGAATCTGCTTCCGTCACCCTTTCAGGCAGTGCATTCCAGATCATAACAACTCGCTGAGTAAAAAGATGTCTCCTCATCTTCCCTCTGGTTCTTTTGCCAATTACCTTAAATCTGTGTCCTCTGGTTACCGACCCTCCTGCCAGTGGAAACAGTTTCTCCTTATTTACCCTTTTCAAACTTTTTATAATTTTGAACATCTCTATTAAATCTCCCTTTAACCTTCTCTACTCAAAGGAGAACAATCCCAGTCTCTCCACATAACTGAATCCAGAGACGGTTACAGTTTTCTGTAGACAGGACCCAGCGATTGGCTGAAACTTGTGTACCCATGCTGCATGGGGTGGTGAGGAGCTGACGGATAGCTGTGCATTAATTGACAGTGTTCTACATCCGTCCAGCTCCCCCAGTACAGACCCCCTGTCTGACTGACACTCTCAGATGAGATCCCTTCCTTTATCCACCAGATTTTTCCATAACATTTGAAAAGATTTTATGCTCTGAGCCCTTTTTGAATGAAGGTTAAAGATCTTTCCACTGTTCTCTTTATCTTGTCTAACTCTTTCTATTCTGTTTCCTCTATATTAATTATTTCTGAATGCTTTCACTTCAGAAGACAGCTTAAGAGCATTGTACCCATTTTCAGAGTGAGAGTCAGCACCTTCAGGAATTATACCCCAGTGAGAGTCAGCACCTTCAGGGACTGTGCCCCAGTGAGAGTCAGCACCTTCAGGAACTGTACCCCAGTGAGAGTCAGCACCTTCAGGGACTGTGCCCTAGTGAGAGTCAGCACCTTCAGGAACTGTACCCCTGTGAGAGTCAGCACCTTCAGGGACTGTACCCCAGTGAGAGTCAGCACCTTCATGAACTGTACCCCAGTGAGAGTCAGCACCTTCAGGGACTGTAGCCCAATGAGAGTCAGCACCTTCAGGAACTGTACCCCAGTGAGAATCAGCACCTTTAACAGAAAGGGAGATGGTGCTGATTTAAGTATTTATCTGTACACTGGTGTTGTTGATGACTGTGGATTAATGAGAAACTGCATCTGTATGTGTTAAATATAGTGTGAATTGAGGCATGTGACTAGCATGATGGTTTATTAATAGAGTCGCTTTAGTTGTGGATAGTTCTTTAAGATTCCCAGTTGTTTGTAGTTATTTGTGTAAATGAATAATGAATCAATTTTTTTTTCAAAATTACCTTGCTTTATTTAGGCCACAGAACCTTTTTAGCCTAAGATTTGATTAGCGGGCAGTTGGCAGATTAACTCTGATTATTGTTGTATGACCTCTCTTCACCAGCATGTCAATCTTTCCTCATTTGAGAGAAGGGAGGACTGTAACTTTAATTAGTGACCTTTGAGAGTTCACACAATTCCCAATTGTTCCAATTATGGGGATGATGCTGAATCTGTATCAAGGGCCATGACAGTTGAAATTATGAGTTTGGGTTTTAAGGTTGTGCCTGCTTTGGTTGGTCAATCATTCCGGCAGCTGAGGAATAGGGAGTGAAAAGAACGTTTAGCAAGTTGGAGATGGGTTCTTATCAAAGTGGATTTATTGTGCCTCGTCCCACAAGGAAGGAAAACTCCTCAGGCCATTGCGAAGAATCATGAGGCCTCAGGAGGATTTACCTTCAAGTCCAATCATGAGACTGAGCCAAACAAAGCAGCCCACTCACATACGGGTCACGTGAGCTGATCCTTAAGTGGCCACACTTGGCTCAGAATATCCAGCGGCCCTGAGAAACTCAGGAAACCAACAGGAAGCTGATCATGGGAACAAGTCAATAGATGGATGAAGATGATTGAAACCCCAAAGTATTTCACTGAGAAAAATTTAAAATACAATCTGTGTGGTACAGAAAACTCCAGCAACAGAAGAGGTGAGAGAGAGGAATGATAGTGAGTGGTTTATCACAGAGATATATTTCCAGTCTGAAATAATTGTAAATTCAGCAACATTTCTTTATCAAAGTAGAATTTTGATGCAGGTTTAAAAATTATTTTCTGATTTTGTGTTTCTATTCATGGACCATTGCTTTGCCTATAATTTGCTGGATTAAATTCTTTGTTATATTTGTTCTATAGGGCTGGGACATCCTTTGAAGTTCAAAAGCTCAGCGAGTATGTTTAGTTGCTTTAAGTATAAAACCCACGAGCCCCGATTTTGGCCCTGCTCATCCGGCGGGAATGGTACGGGGGGGTTGGGGGTTTGGGGGGGTTAAAATGGCGGCCAGTGCTACCCTTTGCATTTCTGCTGCATTTGTACCTCCGCCATTTTAACTCGCGGGTTTCTGGTAAAATGTCACTGACCTTGTACAAATAGTTAATCCCGAGCAATGTGAAATGTATGGCCTGCTTGTGGTTGTCTGGATCCGTGTTGTTATGAAAATATAATCAAACTAAAAGAAAGAAAAGCTTGCATTTATGTAGCACCTTTCATGACCTCAGGACATCCCAAAGCGCTTCACAGCCAATGAAATACTTTTGAAATGTAGTCATTGTTGTAATGTAGGAAATGCAGCAGCCAATTTGCGTACAGCAAGATCCCACTAACAGCAATGTGATAATGACCAGATAATCTGTTTTAGTGACGTAGTTGAGGGATCAGTATTGGTCAGGACACAGTTTCCCCTCTGGCCTTGCAGAGTGCAGAGGGATCATTCTTAAAATGTTCGGCTCTCTTTCCCAGTTCTCTCCCTTCCTGTCCTAAAGGAGCTGACTCTTAATGGGATACGGTTCCACACTCAAGGGACTATTCTTTATGTGTGACCTTAGACAATGACTGGCGGCAAGATATTCCACCATGGGAGGAACAACAGAACAGCTGAGCCCAATTTTGTCCTCACTTTAAATGAAAATTTGGCTTTTGAGTTTAATTTCAGTCCTTGGTTTATGATTGAACTTGCTATAATCTGGTGTTACTTATCTGTGTGTGTCTCAGACCTTGAATTAAAGGATTTAAATGGCAGAGCATAGAATAGCTGCAGCACTAGAGAAGAAACATCCTCCCATCTTCCACTCTCTGTAAACGTCAGCTCATCCAAAACTCTGTTGTCCATATCCTAACTCACACCAAGTCCGGTTCACCCATCACCCTTGTGCTCGCTGACCTACTTTGGCTCCCAGTCTGGCAACGCCATGATTTAAAAATTCTCATCCTCGCATTTAAATCCCTCCATGGCCTTGCCCCTCCCTATCTCTGTAACCTCCTCCAGCCCTACAACCCTCCAAGATCTCTGTGTTCCTCCAATTCTGGCCTCTTGCACATCCTCCACTTCCTTCACCCCTTCATTGGCGGCTGTACCCAGGCCCTAAGCTCTGGAATTCCCTCCCTAAACCTCTCCGCCTCTCTACTTCTCTCTTCTCCTTTAAGACGCTTCTTAAAACCTATAACTTTGACCAAGCTTTTGGTCACCTGTCCTAATATTTCCTTATGTGACTTGGTATCAATTTTTGTTTGATAATACTCCTGTGAAGCACCTTGTGACGTTTTATTGCATTAAAGGCGCTATATAAATGCAAGTTATTTTTGTTACAGAATGTCGGAGTCAACGGATTTACAGTTTTCTGTTAGTGGCAGAATACAAGTAAAGAGTCCGAGGGCATGAGAGGCCATGCTCCTTAACCACTTTCTAATTGTATTTTAGTATTCAAGAGCTTTCTTTTTATTTCTACATAAAGTTCCTGGTGCCTGAATTGCAAAAATGTTTGTTTCTAACTCCAGGGTCACAAAGCTTGGATTGAGAAAAACTTCCAGAAGCGTGACTGTATCTGTGTGATCCCAAACTCCAAAGACCCACAGAGGTAACGGCAGAGTTTTGTACACGGTACATTCAGTGTGTTGGATCCTATGTTGAATTACAGTTGCTGTCAGTGGAGTTGGTGAATTAGTGTCTCCTCTTTTCTCAGGTGCTGCTGTGGTCAGCTGGTTAGTCAGCATGTTGCCATTACTCCGACTGCCCCATCCAGCGACCCAGGAGAGGAGGAGAAGCAGCTGGTTCAGGTGGAGTCCGAGAAATGGTTGCCCAACAAGCACACACAGGCCAGTCCTACTGATGCTTTTGGAGTCATGGAGTTTCAAGGTGGAGGTCATGCCAGCAGAGCCATGGTGAGTAGCAGAACCAAATCGTGCATCAGAGGCGCATGTGACACTTTTTATACATAACACTGGGCCAAATCAACACTAAAACCTGATTCCCCACCGTTGCAGCCTTGAAGAAGTTGGATCTGACTGTACATTCACAGCGTGTCAGGTCCAAGGCAATGCAAATAAACACTCATCAACATACTTGCCAGCAGGAGTCTGACCCCACCCATTCCCGACCCAGTGGTTACTAAGTGGATGTGTGAATGATTGGAGAAGTGGCTTCACGTGCCAAGTGAAGTGGTTCGACCAGAACTGAAATGACCAGTGTGTAGTTATAAGCAGCTATCAGCACAACGGCATTGCAAGGTGATGATGCCACTGCTGTGCGCACAGATTCCAGAGATGAGGGAACGCAGGGCATTGACATCATGTTATGTCTGATAGAATCTCAGTGTAACACTTACTGTCGAGCTCCCCCGATGCCTCTGTGGGTCAGTGCATCACCCTGTGACACTGAGCCTTATAGGGTAGGAAGGCACAAGGTTCATTCCCTGGTCTGTGTTAATGAGTTGATGGAGTGACAATTCGTTTCATTCCTGAGAGCCCATTGAATTTGGGGGATTGTATTGCCTGTTCTGTGCTGAGTGTCTCCCTCTTTAAAAATGCCTTGTTTTATATTATCAGCTTGAATTGTGCCCAAATGGATGGATTTGACTCATGCTGAACCTTCCCTTACTGTGGGCACACACCCTCCTCACTGCTCTGAATGTTCATTATTGGAATTCTGCTACAAGTGTGTGATTTAAACCTGATTTCACTTACTAATCCCATTGTGACCTAGATTCAATGTTTCACTCAATTAGAGTACAGTTAAACAAAATGTGACCTGTGCAAAATCGGCTTTTTGGAGTAATTTGTTTGAGGTGTTTATCAGGCCCCATCTGGGGAGCTGCCTGCTGTTCTGGGCGATTGCAAGGACATCTTTGCCCTTGGGATGGGACGGGGAAGGGGAGGGAGAGGAGAGAGGGCGGAGAACAAAAATTATTCCAAATATAGGAATTTAAGGTATGAGTAAAGGTTGAATAATTTGGGCTTATTTTCTTCAGAAAACAAGAGACTTTGAGGTGACTAAACTGAAATTTTCAAAAATTATTCAAAATTGAGAATTACGAAACTAAGGTGGGTAGATAGAGTTAAGATACAGATCAGCCATGATCTAATTGAATGGCGGAACATGATCGAGGGGCTGAATGGCCTCTTCCTGTTCCTATATTCATATTATGAAAGGATATGGCAAAAATCCACAGGTCAGTCCACATTCTGTCCTGAGTTAGCTGATCACAGATGTCACTATCCAACAACTAGAAAGTGTATGTGTGCATGTGTGTGTGTGCAAGTCTCTGCTGATGTGTGTGTAGCCTAATGAGAATCAGCACCTTCAGGAACTGCACCCCAGTGAGAGTCAGCACCTTCAGGAACTGTAACCCAGTGAGACTCAGCGCCTTCAGGAACTGTACCCCAGTGAGAGTCAGCACCTTTAGGGACTGTACCCCATTGAGAGTCAGCACCTTCAGGAACTGTACCCCATTGAGAGTCAGCACCTTCAGGAACTGTACCCCAGTGAGAGTCAGCACCTTCAGGAACTGTACCCCAGTGAGAGTCAGCACCTTCAGCAACTGTTCCCCAGTGAGAGTCAGCACCTTCAGGAACTGTACCCCATTGAGAGTCAGCACCTTCAGGAACTGTACCCCAGTGAGAGTCAGCACCTTCAGCAACTGTTCCCCAGTGAGAGTCAGCACCTTCAGGAACTGTACCCCATTGAGAGTCAGCACCTTCAGGAACTGTACCCCAGTGAGAGTCAGCACCTTCAGCAACTGTTCCCCAGTGAGAGTCAGCACCTTCAGGAACTGTACCCCATTGAGAGTCAGCACCTTCAGGAACTGTACCCCAGTGAGAGTCAGCACCTTCAGAAAAGAGAGATCAGGATGAAATAAATGCAGTCAAACAGCACGGGAGAACCCATTTCTGTAGAGAAGAGGTTGAGGGATACGGCAGGGATGTTCCATGTTAAAGGGTCAGGTTTATTCGTCTAATGGTCTTTGCCTCTGCTTTCTGTTCTGATCTTGCAGTATATCCGTGTATCGTATGACACCAAGCCAGACCTCCTGCTCCATCTGATGACGAAGGAGTGGGAGCTGGAGCTTCCCAAACTCCTCATCTCTGTTCATGGTGGGCTTCAGAATTTCGAACTGCAGCCTAAACTGAAGCAGGTGTTTGGCAAGGGGCTGATCAAAGCTGCAATGACCACTGGGGCCTGGATATTCACAGCTGGAGTCAGCACAGGTGAGCAACCAAAATATCTATCATGCCATGTGTGCCCATTGATGTTTGTGTCCCACACACACATTATTTTACAGCTCAGTAATGGTCAAGCAGATCCAGGGCTCCTTCCTGGTCCCAAAGGAACTTTGTGCTCAGCTGCTGACTGTGTATCAGTGTCTGGTGCACTGGTCTGGGACTGTATCTGGAGATATGTATGAAGTCTGCTCCTTTATGTGAGGGTAAAGTTTTTTCTTGAATTTATTTCTCCCCTTAGCCCAGTTGGTTCTTCCTGAAATAAAAACAGAAAATGCTGGAAATACTCAGCAAGTCAGGCAGCATCTGAGGAGAAAGAAACAGAGTTTCACATTGATGACCCTTCGTCAGAACTGGAAGAAGTTGAAGATTAAACAGTTTTTAAGCAAATACAGAGCCAGGGAATGTGGGGGAGGAAGGGGAGGGTGGGGAGGAAAGAACAAAGGGGAAGGTCTGTGATAGAGTGGAGGGCAGGAATGATTAAATGACAAAAGGAATGATGGTGCAAGGCAAGGAGGGTGGGAATGGGACAAGTAAAGAAACAAAAGATGGGTCTAGAGGAGCTGTAAATGGCAACATCAGAACCATTACCAGCACCCGCTGTCTGAAAAAATGGGAGCAGTGGTTATGATCTGAAGCTATTGAAATCATCCAAGATTCCAACTTAAATTCCACCCTTCATGTTTCGGATCCATGCATGATTACAGATATTGCCATGATATTCAGCGTTCCTCGAACACTGGTATCGCTGCATCCTGAGACCCATGCACCGCCACATGCCACTCTCGACCTCTCCTGCAGCACCAACTCACTCTATTTCAGAGTTGTCCTGTTCCACAGATCCATTTCATCCTTCGCCTTATCTGCCGCTTTAACAAAAAACTTTTTTTCTTCCTTTCAGGTTTCAAGGCCTGCAAACTTCAACAACTCTTAGATACCAACGACCCTCCTGATCCTTCTTCCCCTTCACTTTCCTCTGACCCCATCCCTCCCTCCAATCTCATCCTTTGTCATGTTTTCACTATCCCCTCTGACCTTCCCCTCTCTGACCCCGAACAATCAGTGCCCAGCAAAGGCCTCAGCTTCATCCCCTTACTCCCCCACCTCAATGAATTTCGAGCTCGACACAATGCTGAGCTCTTCTTCTGTCACCTTCGCCTCCGCTCCCACTTCTTTGGCCAGGAGTCTTTCCCCCCGCACAGTGGACCCTTTCTTCCGCCTTCAGAATTCTTGTTCCACCTGGACCCCTCCCTCTGGCCTCTTACCCTCTCTTGATCTTTTATTGGGAACTGCTGGCGTGACATCGGCCGTCTCAATTTCTCTACTCCCCTCACTCACTCTAACTTACTTCCCTGTGAACTTGCTGCACTCCGTTCTCTCAGATCCAACCCTGACATTGTCATTAAACCTGCTGACAAGGGCAGCACTGTTGTGTGGTGAACAGACCTCTATCTTGCGGAGGTTGAAAGCCAACTCCCCGACACCTCCTCCTACCTCCCCCTGGACCATGACCCAACCGCCGAACATCAAGCCATAGTTTCCCAGACTGTCACTGACCTCATCTCCTCTGGAGATCTCCCCCTTACGGCCTCCAACCTCGTAGTCCCCAACCCGGCACAGCCGCTTCTACCTCCTTCCCAAAATCCACAACCAGGACTGCCCCGGTAGACCCATCATTTCAGCTTGTTCTTACCCCACGGAATGTATTTCTTCCTATTTCGAATCTATTTTTTCTCCCCTTGTCCAGACTCTTCTGACACCCTCCACCACTTTAACGGTTTCCAGTTCCCCGGCCCTAACGGTCTCCTTTTCACCATGGACATCCAGTCCCTGTACACCTCCATCCCCCAACAGGACAGCCTGAGGGCCCTCAGCTTCTTCCTTGAACGGAAACCCAACCAGTCCCCATCCACCACCACCCTCCTCCGCCTGGCTGAACTTTTTCTTACATTGAACAACTACTCCTTTGACTCCACTCACTTCCTCCAAATAAAAAGTGTTGCTATGGGAACCCATATGGGTCCTAGCTATGCCTGCCTTTTTGTGGGATATGTGGAACATTCTTTGTTCCAATCCTACTCAGGCCCCCTCCCTCACCTCTTTTTCCGGTTCTTTGATGACTGTATCGGTGCCGTTTCCTGCCTCTTGCCCCGAACTGAAAAATTTCATCAACTTTGCTTCCAATTTCCATCCTTCCCTCGCCTTCACATTACCCATCTCCAATTCTTCCCTTTCCTTCTTCAACTTCTCTATCTCCATTTCTGGAGCTCCCACAGCTACCTTGATTACACTTCCTCCCACCCCACTTCCTGTAAGGACTCTATTCCTTTCTCCCAGTTTCTCCATGTTCGTCGCATTTGTTCTGATGATGCCACCTTCCACACCAGTGCTTCTGATATGTCTTCCTTTTTCCTCAACCGAGTATTCCCCTCCACTGTAGTTGACAGGGTCCTCAACTGTGTCTGTCCCATTTTCCACACTTCTACAGACACCCCTTCGGCTCCCTCCCAAAACCATGATAGGGTCCCCCTTGTCTTCACCTTTCACCCCACCAGCCTCCGCATTCAATGTATCATCCTCCGCCATTTCCGCCACCTCCAGCGCAATGCCACCACGAAACTCATCTTCCCCTCCCCTTTCTGCATTGTGAAGGGATCGCTCCCTCCGCGACACCCTTGTCCAGTCTTCCATCATCCCCAACACCCGCTCTCCTCCCCACGGCACCTTCCCGTGTGAGCACAGGAGATGCAACACCTGTCCTTTCACCTCCTCCCTTCCCACCTTCCAGAGCCTCAAACACTCCTTCCAGGTGAAACAGTGATTTACTTGTACTTCTTTCAAATTAGCATGCTGTATTCGCTGCTCACAATGCGGTCTCCTCTACATGGGGAGACCAAACGCAGATTGAATGGTCGCTTTGCTGTACACCTCCGCTCGGTCCGCAGGCGTGACCCTGACCTGCCAGTCACTTGCCATTTTAATTACCCGTCCCACTCCCACTCTGACATCTCTGCCCTCAGCATCTTACACTGTTCCAATGAAGCTCAACGGAAGCTCGAGGAAGAGCACCTCATCTTTTCATTAGGCACTTTACAACCTTCTGGACTCAACATTGATTTCAATAACTTCAGATCAGAACCACTGCTCCCATTTTTTCAGACAGCAGATGCTGGTAATGGTTCTGATGTTGCCATTTACAGCTCTTCTAGACCCATCTTTTGTTTCTTTACTTGTCCCATTACCACCCCCTTTGCCTTGCACCATCATCCCTTTTAATTTAATCACTCCTGCCCTCCGCCCTCTCACAGACTTTCCCCATTGTTCTTTCTCCCCCTCCCCTTCCCCCCTTCCCTTTCCCTTGGCTCTTTACTTGCTTAAAAACTGTTTAAGCTTCAATTTCTTCCATTTCTGATGAAGGGTCATCGACCTGAAAGGTTAACTCTGTTTCTTTCTCCACAGATGCTGCCTGACTTGCTGAGTATTTCCAGCATTTTCTGTTTTTATTTCAGATTTCCAGCATCCGCAGTATTTTGCTTTTGGTTCTTCCTGATGCTCCCCGGCCCCCCACTCTCCAAAACCCTACTCTCCAGCCCCTTACTCCCCATCCCCCTACCCTTCACATCCCTACTCCCCACCCCTCTGCTCTCCAGCCACGAGCGGACCACCCAGAGGTGGGTGTGTGAGGATTCTCCCTCTGTGGAAATTGCAGGCCTCGGTGAGTTGGGAGGATCACACCATGTTGCTGCAAATTGGCCTCTCCAGCCTCGCTGTCCCTGTTCATCAATAATACCCTTCAGGCCTGACAATAACTTCTTATAATTGTTCAATTTCAGGAGTAATATGTCACGTAGGAGATGCCTTGAAAGATCATTCATCCAAATCCAGGGGAAGGATCTGTGCAATAGGACTCGCTCCCTGGGGCATTGTAGAAAACAAAATGGATTTAATTGGGAAAGATGTAAGTATGAAAATCACTATCTGGTGGTCATAAACAGTACCCATTGCACTGAATGTGACCGTGATCAGAAACTTCTCACTGTTCAACACTCACTGGTGCACTGAAATCCTATTCTCCTCTCCTGTTTGATGCAGTGAGTTCTCTAGTTCTCCTATGAGGTGCTCCCCCAGTGGATACAGTATGGGAGGTGGAAGGCTGCTGTGACTGAGTCAAGGGCTCATGAGGTACTCATGGTTATCGAGCTCGAGTAGTTTGGGGCTGAGAGGGGCCAGCTGCAGACTGCAGACTCTGTGCCTGTCTGGGCAGTCTGGCCCAGTTGGCTTTCTGGCACCAGGGCGGGCATTGGTTCAGGGGGTCACAAGGATCCAGTCATGTTGCCAACATGGAAGAATGTTCCATTCCCATTGCGCAACTGCATGCTGCTGGGCTGCGGCCCAGCTCTCCCAATGACCTGTGAGAGAGCTGATTGTCGGAGATCTGTCGGAGATCAGCCTACCCCAGACGGAAGAAATGATTGAGCCCAGAGCCTGTACAGTCCCTGAATGGGTATCTCTGAGAGATGCGACTGCTGATACCACAGACTCCAGCTGGGAATGGGCGTGGGGGAGGGGGGGGTTGCAGAGGGGGGTCAGTTTTAGTGTCCAGTCAGGTGACCACGCCTTTCCACATGCAGAGTGCCAATGCCGTGCGCCTGGACCTCCCACAATTTGGGACATATTCTGGAAGCTCTCTGGCAGGTATTTCAATACATTCAGCAATCTCTGACCCTCAGAAATCATCTTTTATAGGCTGGGCCCCTAAAGTCTGCTGATAGTTGGCGGTGGGGGTCACTGATAGTTGCGGGGGGGGGGGGGGGGAGGACACTGAAAGTCAGGGGAGGGGTCACTGATAGTCGAGGGGGAGGTCACTGAGAGTCGGGGGTGTCACTAATAGTTGGGGGAGGTCACTGATAGTCGTGGGGGAAACGATAGTCGGGGGGTCACAGATAGTCAGGGGGGGTCACTGATAGTCAGGGGAGTCACTGATAGTCAGGGGAGGAGTCACTGATAGTCGTGGGGTCACTGATAGTCAGGGGAGGAGTCACTGATAGTCGTGGGGTCACTGATAGTCGGGGGGGTCTCTGATAGTCGGGGGGTCACTGACAGTCTGGGGGGGAGGTCACTGATAGTCCGGGGGAGGTCACTGACAGTCCGGGGGGAGGTCACTGACATTCCAGGGTGGTGGGTCATTGATAGTCCGGGGGAGGTGTCACTGATAGACAGGGGGGTCTCTGATAGTCGGGGGGTCACTGACAGTCCGGGGGGGAGGTCACTGATAGTCCGGGGGGGAGGTCACTGATAGTCGGGAGGGTGGGGGGTCAGTGATAGTCAGGGGAGGGGTTACTGATAGTCAGGGGAGGGGTCACTGATAGTCAGGGGAGGGGTCACTGATAGTCGGGGGGGACGCTGTCACTGATAGTCGGGGGGGGGTCACTGATAGTCAGGGGAGGGGTCACTGATAGTCAGGGGAGGGGTCACTGATAGTCGGGGGGGGGACGCTGTCACTGATAGTCGGGGGGGGGGGGGGGGTCACTGATTGTCAGGGGGCAGTCACTGATAGTCGGGGGGGTCACTGATAATAGGGAGGGGAGGTCACTGAGAGGCAGGGGATGGGTCAATGATAGTCATGGGTCACTGATAGTCAGGTGGACGGTCACTGATAGTCGTGCGGTCACTGATAGTTGGGTGGAAGGTCACTGATAGTCGGGGGGGCTCACTGATTGTCGGGGGGGGTTCACTGATTGTCGGGGGGGTCACTGATTGTCGGGGGGGTCACTGATTGTCGGGGGGGGTCACTGATAGTCAGGGAAGAGGTCACTGATAGTCAGGGGAAGGGTCACTGATAGTCAGGGGAGGTTGCTGTCTGATAGTCGGGGGGGGGTCACTGATAGTCAGGGAGGGGCCAATGATAGTCATGGGAGGGGCCAATGATAGTCAGGGGGGAGTCATTGATAGTCGTGGGCGTCACTGATAGTCGTGGGCGTCACTGATAGTCTGGGGGATCACTGATAGTCCGGGGGGGGGTCACTAATCATCAGGGGGTGTCACTGATAGTCTGGGGGGGTCACTGATAGTTGTAGGATCACTGATAGTTGGGGGGGTGGGGGGGCTCACTGATAGTCAGAAAGGTCACTGATAGTCAGGGGAAGGGTCACTGATAGGGGTGTCACTGATAGTCGGGGAGGGGTCACTGATCGTCGGGGGGGATCACTGATAGGGGTGTCACTGATAGTCGGGGGGTCATTGATAGTCCGGGGGGGGGTTACTGATCGTCAGGGGATGTCACTGATAGTCGGGGGGTCACTAATAGTCTGGGGGGGGTTACTGATCGTCAGGGGATGTCACTGATAATCGGGGGGAGGGTCACTGATAGTTGGGGGCGGGGGGGGTCACTGATAGTTGGGGGCGGGGGGGTCACTGATGGAACTTAAACATTTTCTTCAATTTTTTGATTTTTTTTTGCTACAGGTCACCAGACCCTATCAAACGATGTCCAACCCTCTAAGCAAACTCACAGTGCTCAGCAACACACATTCACACTTCATCCTGGCTGATAATGGCACCCTCGGCAAGTACGGTGCGGAGGTCAGACTCCGCCGGCAGTTGGAGAAACACATATCGCTGCAGAAAATCAACACACGTAAGGAAGGTTCCAACTTTTCAGCACATAGTGTGATAGACTTGAGCAGGGCCAGTGGGCTCTGCCGTAGCACTCGTGTTAGAGGCCGGTTCTCCACGACTCTATGACCTATGGGTTTCCCTTTTTCATCCTATGCCTGGAAACATTGATAAGGCAGGGAGGACAAAGGAGTGCTCAGCTGTCAGCAGTTCACTCGATCACCTTTGGGCCTTGTGATCAACACTCGCTTGGCTTGTTATCTCCAGGTCTTTTGTAACCTACAACCGACTGAAAAGACAACCCTTTGATTTGAAGTTTGGAGATACATCAGATGTTCATGGTGTTGCTTACTTAGGGATTTTGGGTCCACTGTTTTTGTGTTTGGGAAAGGGAATGATTGTGAAATGTGTGCCAATTGATGGTGAGTTCTGATGAAATTGGGAAATGGAATAAATTTCATAAGAACATAAGAAATAGGAGCAGCAGCAGGCCATACGGCCCCTGGAGCCTGCTCCACCATTCAATAAGATCATGGCTGAACTTCAACCTCAACTCCACTTTCCCACCCTATCCCCATATCACTTGATTCCCCTAGAGTCCAAAAATTTATTGATTTCAGCCTTGACTATACTCAACAACTGAGCATCCACAGCCCTCTGGGGTAGGGAATTCCAAAGATTCACAACCCTCCAAGTGAAGAAATTTCTCCTCATCTCAGTCCTAAATGGCCGACCCCTTATTATGAGACTATGCCCCCTAGTTCTACACTCTCCAGCCAGGGGAAACAGCCTCACAACATCTACCCCATCAAGCCCTTTCATATGTTTCAATGAGATCACCTCTCATTCTTCTAAACTCCAGAGAGTATAGGCCCATTCTACTCAATCTTGTGAACCTTCGTTGCACCACCTCTAAGGCAAGTATATCCTTCCTTAGGTAAGGAGACCAAAACAGCACACAGTACTCCAGGTGTGGTCTCACCAAAGCCCTGTTCATTGCAGCAAGACTTCCATACTCTTGTACTCCAACCTCTTTGCAATAAAGGCCAACATACTATTTGCCTTCCTAATTGCTTGCTGTACCTGCATGTTAACTTTCTGTGTTTCGACACCCAAAACCCTCTGAACACCAACATTTAATAGTTTCTCACCATTTAAAAAATATTGTGTGTTTCTATTCTTCCTACCAAAGTGAATAACCTCACATTTCCCCACATTTTACTCCATCTGCCACCTTCTTGCCCACTCACTTAACCTGTCTATATCACTTTGCAGACTCTTTGTGTCCTCCTCACAGCTTACTTTCCCACCTAGCTTTGTATTGTCAGCAAAGTTGGATACATTACACTCTGTCCCTCCATCTAAGTCATTAATATAGATTGTAAATAGCTGAGGCCCAAGCATTGATCCTTGCGGCATCCCACTAGTTACAGCCTGCCAATCTGAAAATGACCCATTTATCCCTACTCTCTGTTTTCTGTCCGTTAACCAATCCTCTATCCATGCTAATATATTACCCCCAACCCCAAGAGCCCTTATCTTGTGTAACAATCACTATTTCTGGTATGTTTTTTGTGTCTTCTACTGTGAAGACAGATACCAAATATTTGTTTAACATCTCTGCCATTTCCTTATTCCCCAGTCTATATGAAGATCAAAGTCCTCCACGATTATTACATTACCTTTGTTACAAATTCCTCTTATTTCTTGATTAATACTCTGTCCAACAGTATTAACTACTGTTAGGGAGCTATAAACTACTCCCACCAGTGTTGTCTGCCCCTTGTTACTTCTTATCTCCACCCATACTGATTCTTCTTCCTAATTTTCCGAGTCAAGACCCTCTCTTACTACTGTCGTTATGTCATCCTTCTTTTCAGGGCTACACCCCTCCTTTTCCATTTTGTCTGTCTTTTCGAAAAGTCAAGGACCCTGGAATATTTAGTTCCCAACCTTAGTCAACTTACAACCATGTCTCAGTAATGGCTACTAGTTCAAACCCATTTATCTCCATTTGTGCCATTAATTCGTCTATCTTGTTACGAATGCTTCGTGCATTCAGATAAAGCACCTTCAATTTTAACTTTTCACTTTTTTCCCCTGATTTGACCTTATTCACTGATGCACTATTACTGTTAAAAGCTCTGTCCCTTCCTGACACACTCTGCTTATCTTTACCCAAATCGCTACGCTGCTCTACGGCCTTGACTTTTCTCTTTAGATTTATAGATTTACCCTTACTTGAACCCTCCCCCTTTTTAGTTTAAAGCCCTGTCCACTGCCCTAGTTATTCGATTCGCCAGGACACTGGTCCCAGCCCGGTTTAAGTAGAGCTCGTCCCAACGGAACAGCTCCCTCTTTTCCCAGTACTGTTGCCAGTGTCCCATGAATTGAAACTCTTGTCTCCCACACCACTCTTTGAGCCACGCATTTAACTCTCTGGTCTATTTGTCCCTATGCCAATTTGCGCGTGGCTCAGGCAGTAATCCAGAGATTATTACCTTTGAGGTTCTGCTTATTAATTTGGACCCTATCTCCTCAAACTCCCTCAGCAGAACCTCATTCCTAGTTCTACCCATGCCGTTGGTTCCTAAGTGGACCACGACAACTGGATCCTTCCCCTCATGCTCCAAGTTCTTTTCCAGCCACGAGGAGATATCCTTAACCCTGGCACCGGGCAGGCAACACAGCCTTCGGGACTTCCAGTCGCGGCTGCAGAGAACAGTATCTATCAACCTGACTATACTATCTCCTACTGCTACCACATTCCTTTTTACTCCCCCCACGTGAATGGCCTCCTGTACCACGGTGCCGTGGTCAGTATGCCCATCCTCCCTGCGGTCTTTGTTCTCATTCACACAGGTAGCAAGTACCTCGTACCTGTTGCACAAAGACGAAGGCAGAAGCTCCTCCATCACTGCATCCTGGGTCCCCTTACCGGCCTGACTCGCAGTCACATCATCATGTCCCTGACCACTAACCAAATCTAAACCGCTACCTAACCTAAGGGATGTGACTGCCTCCTGGCTCAAAGTGTCCAGATAACTCTCCCCCTCCCTGATGCATCGCAATATCTGCAGCCCGGACTCCAGTTCAACAACTCTTGAGCCAAAGTTCCTCAAGTTGCAGACACTTCCTGCAGATGTGTTTGGCTGGGATCACGCTGCTCTCCACAAACTCCCACATGCTGCAGTTACGACACACCACCTGCCCTGCCATCTCTATCTAACCTTGTTTTATATATTTAGTTAAAGTTTTTATTTACTCTATATTTTTAGTTTTATCAACTAATTACTTTATCTACTTTAAGTTATTAATTTAATAAAATATTAGTTATAGTCCTGCTCCCTCTCCTCTCCCTTTGTGTGTGGGCCGCTCGCCTCTCACGCCCAGGTCCGCTCCTGCCGCTCTTTCGGCTCTCGCTTTATGTGTGGGCCGTTCGCTTCTCACACCCAGGTCCGCAACTGCTGCTCTCCGTTCTTGCTTTATGTGTGGGCTGCTTGCCTTTCACACCTTTACCTTGTGTTAACAGCAACATTCCCAAACCAGAACCATCCTCTACACAGCTTAAAATTCCACCTGTACAATCCCAGCTACACACCGTTCCATCCACACAATCCCAACAACACACCATTCCATTCCACACAATCCCAACAACACACCATCTCATCCACACAATCCCAACAACACACCATTCCTTCTACCCAATCCCAACAACACACCATTCCATCCACACAATCCCAACAACACACCATCTCATCTACACAATCCCAACAACACACCATTCCTTCTACACAATCCCAACAACACACCATCTCATCCACACAATCCCAACAACACACCATTCCATCCACACAATCCCAACAACACACCATCTCATCTACACAATCCCAACAACACACCATTCCATCCACACAATCCCAACAACACACCATCTCATCTACACAATCCCAACAACACACCATTCCATCCACACAATCCCAACAACACACCATCTCATCCACACAATCCCAACAACACACCATTCCTTCTACCCAATCCCAACAACACACCATTCCATCCACACAATCCCAACAACACACCATTCCTTCTACACAATCCCAACAACACACCATTCCTTCTGAACAAACCCAACAACACACCATTCCTTCTACACAATCCCAACAACACACCATCTCATCTACACAATCCCAACAACACACCATCTCATCCACACAATCCCAACAACACACCATTCCATCCACACAATCCCAACAACACACCATTCCATCCACACAATCCCAACAACACACCATTCCTTCTACACAATCCCAACAACACACCATCTCATCTACACAATCCCAACAACACACCATCTCATCTACACAATCCCAACAACACACCATTCCTTCTACACAATCCCAACAACACACCATTCCATCCACACAATCCCAACAACACACCATTCCTTCTAAACAAACCCAACAACACACCATTCCTTCTACATAATCCCAAAAATACACCATTCTATCTGCAGAATCCCAACAACACACTGTTCCATCTACACAATCCCAACAACACCATATTCCAGCTACGCAATCCCAACAACACCCCATTCCATCTACACAATCCCAACAACACACCATTCCTTCCACACAATCCCAACAACACCCCATTCCATCTACACAATCCCAACAACACACCATTCCTTCCACACAATCCCAACAACACCCCATTCCATCTACACAATCCCAACAACACCCCATTCCATCTACACAATCCCAACAACACACCATTCCATCTACACAATCCCAACAACACACCATTCCTTCCACACAATCCCAACAACACACCATTCTATCTACAGAATCTCAACAACACACCATTCCATCTACACAATCCCAACAACACACCATCTCATCTACACAATCCCAACAACACACCATTCCATCTACCCAATCCCAACAACACACCATTCCTTCTACACAATCCCAACAACACACCACTCCTTCTACACAATCCCAACACCACACCATTCCATCTACACAATCCCAACAACACACCATCTCATCTACACAATCCCAACAATACACCAGTCCATCTATACTTTCCCTCAATCCCAACACACCATTCCATCTACACAATCCCAAAATCATACCATTCCATCTACACAATCCCAACAACACACCACTCCTTCTACACAATCCCAATAACATACTTCTGCATACTGGGTTAGATATAGAGTAAAGCTCCCTCTACACTGCCCCATCAAACACTCCCAGGACCTGTACAGCATGGGTTAGATAGAGAGTAAAGCTCCCTCTACACTGTCCTATCAAACACTCCCAGGGCAGGTACAGCATGTGTTAGATAGAGAGTAAAGCTCCCTCTACACTGTCGCATCAATGTGCCTCAGCTCCAACTTCAGAAGCTTCCTTGTAACCACACCAGCCAGCTTGCGGCCTCTTGCCTGAGATTAACTTGAGATTAGGACTGTTTGTCCTGTAGACCCAGTCCTGCCAGAATCAGGTTGAGATGACTCAAGCTCAAGACCCTTACAGCTAGCAGACAGAAGGGGCTTTTATCCCATTGGTGTGGGCTGAGTTTGGAGGCAGGTTGAAGGATAGAGCACTCAGTGTGTGACCAATCTCACTACTAGCCTCTGTACATTGTTACCTCTTCGTAAAAGATGGTGTGATTTTGGTTTGAGATTTGCTCCCTTTCTGTCTCACTGTTTTGTGTGCAGGGCTCGGTCAGCGAGTGCCGGTGGTTTGTTTGATCGTGGAAGGTGGTCCCAATGTGATATCGATTGTGCTAGAGAGTCTGCGCGAGGATCCACCTGTGCCAGTGGTGGTCTGTGATGGCAGCGGGCGAGCTTCTGACATCCTAGCATTCGCCCACAAATACTCGGCACAAGGAGGGTAAGGCTTCAAATCACTCACAGTCCCACACAGTGTACCCAGGGCAGCCCCACACAGTGTACTCAGGGCAGCCCCACACAGTGTACTCAGGGCAGCCCCACACAGTGTACTCAGGGCAGCCCCACACAGTGTACTCAGGGCAGCCCCACACAGTGTACTCAGGGCAGCCCCACACAGTGTACTCAGGGCAGCCCCACACAGTGTACTCAGGGCAGCCCCACACAGTGTACTCAGGGCAGCCCCACACAGTGTACTCAGGGCAGCCCCACACAGTGTACTCAGGGCAGCCCCACACAGTGTACCCAGGGCAGCCTCACACAGTGTACCCAGGGCAGCCCCACACAGTGTACTCAGGGCAGCCCCACACAGTGTACTCAGGGCAGCCCCACACAGTGTACTCAGGGCAGCCCCACACAGTGTACCCAGGGCAGCCTCACACAGTGTACCCAGGGCAGCCCCACACAGTGTACTCAGGGCAGCCCCACACAGTGTACTCAGGGCAGCCCCACACAGTGTACTCAGGGCAGCCCCACACAGTGTACCTAGGGCAGCCCCACACAGTGTACTCAAGGCAGCCCCACACAGTGTACCCAGGGCAGCCCCACACAGTGTACCCAGGGCAGCCCCACACAGTGTACCCAGGGCAGCCCCACACAGTGTACCCAGGGCAGCCCCACACAGTGTACCCAGGGCAGCCCCACACAGTGTACCCAAGGCAGCCGCACACAGTGTACCCAGGGCAGTCCACACAGTGTACCAATACCAGTCCCACAAAGTGTACCAATACCAGTTTCACACAGTATATCAATACCAATCCCACACAATGTACCAATACCAGCCCCACACAGTGTACCAATACCAGTCCCACACTGTATACCAATACCAGTCCCACACTGAATACCAATGCCAGTCCCGCACTGTATACCAATACCAGTCCCACGCATTATACCAATACCAGTCTCACACAGTATACCCAGGATAATCCCATACAGTATACCAATACCAGTCCCACACAGTGTACCCAGGGCGGTCCCACCCAGTATACCAATACTAGTTCCACACAGTGAACCAATACCAGTCCCACACTGTATACCAAAACCAGTCCCACACTGTATACCAAAACCAGTCCCACACAGTATACCAATACCAGCCCCACACAGTAAACCAATACCAGCCCCACACAGTAAACCAATACCAGTCCCACATATTATACCAATACCAGTCCCACACAGTGTACCAATACCGGTCCCACACAGTGTACCAATATCAGTCCCACACAGTGTACCCAGGGCAATCCCACACAGTATACCACTACCAATCCCACACACTGTACCCAGGCAGTCCCACCCAGTATACCAATACCAGTCCCACACAGTATACCAATACTGGTCCCACACAGTATACCCAAGGCAGGCCAGTACCATCCAACCCCACCATAACAGGGGCTGTGTGTCTCCCTACTGTGGGGCCTTTTCGCCTCTTGTTGACTTAGAAAGGCCTTTATTTGTTCACAGCCGATTTGACCCATGTTTTGAGCTGAATTTGGAGAAATATGAACCCACAAATTAGAAGGCCCCTCCTGCAGCACAGGACCCCATCCCACCTCACAGTGATACACAGGGGATGCCCACTCACAGGTCTCTCCTTTCCCCTTTCTCTGTGCAGGATAATCAGTGAGTCAGTGCGAGATCAGCTCATGGTCACAGTACAGAAAACCTTCAACTACAATCGGCAGCAGGCTCAGCAACTGTTCGTGATCATCATGGAGTGTATGAAGAAGAAAGAGTTAGTGAGTGTCGTCATCAAGAGATTCCACCACATTTATTCTCCACATGTTGAGCTTCAATTTATGTTACATTTATTTTTCATTGTTTTTAAATTGGCCATAAAAGAATTTAGCTGTTAGGTGTGTAAACACTGGTCTGGTGGGTGTGTAAACACTGGTCTGGTGGGTGTGTAAACACTGGGCTGTTGGTGTGTGAACACTGGTCTGTTGGTTGTGTAAACGCTGGTCTGTTGGGTGTGTAAACACTGGGCTACGTGTGTATAAACACTGGGCTACGTGTGTATAAACACTGGGCTACGTGTGTAAACACTGGGCTCCGTGTGTATAAACACTGGGCTACGTGTGTAAACACTGGGCTACGTGTGTATAAACGCTGGGCTACGTGTGTAAACACTGGGCTACGTGTGTATAAACACTGGGCTACGTGTGTAAACACTGGGCTCCGTGTGTATAAACACTGGGCTACGTGTGTAAACACTGGGCTACGTGTGTATAAACACTGGGCTACGTGTGTAAACACTGGGCTACGTGTGTATAAACGCTGGGTTGCGTGTGTATAAACGCTGGGTTCCGTGTGTATAAACGCTGGGCTACGTGTGTATAGACAATGGGCTGCGTGTGTATAAACACTGGGTTGCATGTGTGTAAACGCTGGGCTGCCTGTGTATAAACGCTGGGCTGCATGTGTATAAACGCTGGGTTGCGTGTGTATAAACGCTGGGCTGACCTGATTTTGATGCTTGCATTTATATTGACGCTGTTCACCATTCTGCCATAAACTGTTGAGCTCTTACCGCTGCAAAATCTTTCTGCCCTTGGCCCTGATTCGATCTCTGACCTCAGCCCGACAACGCTATAAATCAACTAGAGTGCTCTGGATGTCGGGTAAGCAGAAGATTGGGCTTAGCTGAGAGGCCCGGTTGTGATTGAACAGACTGCTAATACTGTCTGAGCTGACACATGAAGATTGGTCACTTGGGTGAGGTGCCAGAGGGAGGCTGCTACTTGTGGAACCTGTGCCCCAGCACACGTCAGCACCCTTGGGGGAGGAAATTCAAAAACCGAAAAGACGTCTTTAATAATTATTATCCTGACCGTGTAGGCTATCCCTCAGGTTGGTGATAACTCACCACCCAATCTCTCCATCTGTGGGAATTGGTGGCCTATCAGTTGGATTTATGATGACTCGGCAGCCTATCCAATGAGTTTATGTTGTCTCAGTGGTCTATCCAATGGGTTTATGTTGTCTCAGTGGTCTATCCAATGGGTTTATGTTGTCTCAGTGGTCTGTCCAATGGGTTTATGTTGTCTCAGTGGTCTATCCAATGGGTTTATGTTGTCTCAGTGGTCTGTCCCTCCAGTTGTGATTGCAGTGGCCCAACCCTTGGGTTTGTGATGACTCAGCTTGTCTCTCCCACAGATCACAGTATTTCGAATGGGTTTGGAGGGACAGCAGGACATTGATCGTGCTATCTTAACAGCACTGCTGAAAGGTAAGCAGTCTCAGATTTTGCTGCATTAACATTTCCCCTCTTCAAACCTCCAAACGTTTCTCCCACCTGCAATAAAATCAGCTTTCCTCAGCATCTCCCCAAGTGAAATGCTTATTATGGGGAAATAAATCCCAAGAAGACTGGCTCAGTTCCCTTTCACCTCTCACCTGTTCTTTGTGAAGGGTTTTTGATTGCTCCCTGGTGATTAATTCTCTCAGTAACTAGATTGACTATCCATAGACGTTGGGTTTGGTGCACCAGGAGCAAATGTAGTGGGTGTGTGGGTGCATTCTGTGGGGGCGCAGAGTGTGGGAGTGTGCAGATGGCGGGGGGGGGGGGGAGGGTGCGGAGTCTGGGGGTGTGCAGAATGCGGGGGTGATCAGAGTGCGGGGGTGTGCGGTGTGTACGGAGTGCGGGGGTGTGCAGAGCATGCAGTGTGTGCAGAGTGCAGGGGTGTAATGTGTCGAGGAAAGTGGGATTGGTGATAAACAACAGATATGAAAGTTTTGGACACACTCAGGATTTCAGAGCTGTTGGTAGCTTTTTCCAGCCGGGTTTTGCAGTTTTCAGTTCTTGCTGTTCCTTTCTCCCTTTGCAGGTACAAACGCATCGGCCCCAGACCAGCTGAGCCTGGCACTGGCCTGGAACAGGGTGGACATTGCTCGCAGTCAGATCTTTGTCTTCGGGAACCACTGGCCGGTAAGATCCCGAGAAAGTCCTTTGGGCTTTTGAGATGTTGGAGATTTCAGGGCTTTTGTGACATTCACAGCAGCATCATTATTCACAGGACTATCCCAATGATGGAACACAATTCAATGTAAAATAAGGAATTAGACCACAGACTTAATGTCATCCTCACTCTATCCAGGGCCTGGGGCGATGGGCAGGGCCTGGGATTCCCCACGGGACGATGGAGGGGTCTGGGATTCCCCATGGTGTGATCGGGGGTCTGGGATTCCCCACGGGGCGATGGGTGGGGACTGCGATTTCCCATGGGGCGATGGGGGGCACTGCAATTTCCCACGGGGCAATGGGGGGGGGGGTTCTGCGATTTCCTATGGGGCGATGGGGCGGGGACAATGATTTCCCACGGGGCAATGGGGGGAGGTCTGCGATTTCCCATGGGGTGATGGGGGGGTGGGGTCTGCAGTTTCCAATGGGGCGATGGGGGGGACTGTGATTTCCCCATGGGGTGATGGTGGGGGCTCTGCGGTATCCCACGGGGTGGTGGGGGGAATCTGCGATTTCCTACGGAGCA
The DNA here is from genome assembly GCF_035084215.1 of Heptranchias perlo. Lineage (NCBI taxonomy): Eukaryota > Metazoa > Chordata > Chondrichthyes > Hexanchiformes > Hexanchidae > Heptranchias > Heptranchias perlo. The sequence continues at coordinate 10,941,821 of NC_090362.1, read as the reverse complement.
ATGGAGGGGTGGGCTGAGATTTCCCACGGGGCAATGGGGGGGGGGGTCTGCGATTTCCAACGGGGCGATGGAAGGAGTCTGGGATTTCACACGAGGCGATGGGGGGAGTCTGGGATTCCCTTCGGGGTGATCGGGGGTCGGAGCCCCGCTTCTATATTTCTATAGCGCCTTTCATGACCTCAGGACGTTCCAAAGCACTTTACAGCCAATGAAGTATTTTTGAAGTGTGATCACTGTTGTAATTTAGGAAGCGTGGCAGCCAATTCGTACACTGCAGGGTCCCACAAAAAGCAATGAGATAATGACCAGATAATCTGTTTTAGTAATGTTGTTGAGAGATAAATATTGGCCAGGGCACCGGGGAGAACTCTCCTGCTCTTCTTCAAAATAATGCCATGTGATCTTTTACATCCACCTGAGAGGGCAAACGGGGCCTACCGCTAAGCCATGGCCAACACTTATAGGATTTGAAAAAGAAAAATAGAGAGAGAGAGACAGAAATAGAGAGAGACTTCTTCAAACACCTCCATCAGTAACGGTGGGAGCCCTCATTCAACAGCTATGGTCTGTAAACTGCCCGTGTCAATCCCTTCTGTGTGAATGTCCCTCTCTGGTTCTGTATTTCAGACAATGGGCAGCAACTCTGAATACGCCGCTCAGCACACGGTCAAATCTGTAAAACGGGCGACAAAAGTAAAGGGAAAAGGGAAAAAGAAAAGGAAAGGGAAGGATGAGGTGAAGGAGGAAACCGACCCAAGAAAGCTGGAACTACTGAACTGGGTGAGAATCGGGCGGTGCCCCCATTATCTGCCTTATTTCTGACTGTGTGGCGGTTTTTGCTTCATGTTGAATGGCTTGTTCTGGTGCTGCAGGTGAACTCTCTGGAGCAGGCCATGATGGACGCACTGGTTCTGGACCGGGTCGACTTTGTGAAGCTGCTGATTGAGAATGGTGTAAATATTCACAACTTCCTAACCATCCCTCGGTTAGAGGAGCTTTACAACACGGTGAGTCTCCACACATCACATCACAGGGACTGATTCACACACTGAGACACCTCACATCACAAGGACTGATTCACACAGTGAGACACCTCACACCACAAGGACTGATTCACACAGTGAGACACCTCATATCACAGGGACTGATTCACACAGTGAGACACCTCACATCACAAGGACTGATTCACACAGTGAGACACCTCATATCACAGGGACTGATTCACACAGTGAGACACCTCATATCACAGGGACTGATTCACACAGTGAGACACCTCAGAGGACTGATTCACACAGTGAGTCACCTCATATCACAGGGATTGATTCACACAGTGAGACACCTCACATCACAAGGACTGATTCACACAGTGACACACCTCATATCACAGGGACTGATTCACACAGTGAGACACCTCACATCACAAGGACTGATTCACACAGTGAGACACCTCACATCACAAGGACTGATTCACACAGTGAGTCACCTCACATCACAAGGACTGATTCACACAGTCAGACACCTCACATCACAAGGACTGATTCACACAGTCAGACACCTCATATCACAGGGACTGATTCACACAGTGAGACACCTCACATCACAAGGACTGATTCACACAGTCAGACACCTCATATCACAGGGACTGATTCACACAGTGAGACACCTCATATCACAGGGACTGATTCACACAGTGAGACACCTCATATCACAGGGACTGATTCACACACTGAAATACCTCATATCTCATCACAGGGATTGATTCACACTGTGAGATAGCTTACATCACATCACAGAGATTGATTCAGACAACGAGACACCTTACATCACATCACAGGGACTGATTCACACAATGTGACACCTCACATCACATCTCAGGGACTGATTCACGCAGTGAAACACCTCACATCTCATCACAGGGATTGATTCACACTGTGAGATAGCTTACATCACATCACAGAGATTGATTCAGACAATGAGACACCTTACATCACATCACAGGGACTGATTCACACAGTGAGACACCTCATATCACAGGGACTGATTCAGACAATGAGACACCTTACATCACATCACAGGGACTGATTCACACAGTGAGACACCTCACCTCGCATCACATCAGAGGGACTGTGATTCACACAGAGAGACACCTCACCTCACAGGGACTGATTCACACAGAGAGACGCATCGCATCACATCACAGGTACTGATTTACACAGAGGGACACCTCACATCACATCACAGGGACTGAGATTATTACCTTTGAGGTTCTGCTTTTTAATTTGGACCCTAGCTTTTCAAACTCCCTCAGCAAAACCTCATTCCTAATTCTACCTATGTTATTGGTTCCTTTGTAGATCACGAAAACTGGATCCTCTCCCTCCTGCTCCAAGTTCTTCTCCATAACCTTTGCACGGGGCAGGCAACATAGCCTTCGGGACTCCCGGTCATGGCTACATGGAACATTATCTATCCCCCTGACTATACTATCCCCTAACACTACCACATTTCTTTTCACTCCCCCCACTTGAATGGCCTCCTGTACCTCGGTGCCGTGGTCAATTTGCCCATCCTCCCTGCCGTCTTTGTTCTTATTCACACAGGTAGCAAGTACCTCGTACCTGTTGGACAAGGGCAAAGGCTGAGGTTCCTCCACCACTGTATCTGGGGTCCCCATACCTGCCTGACTCGCAGTCATATCCTCCTGTCCCTGACCACTGACATATAATAGAATATTGAGTTTGAGAGTGATGTAGTTAAGTCTGAAACTAGGGTCTTAAATTTAAACAAGGCCAATTATGTATGTATGAGGGGTGAGTTGGCTACGGTAGATTGGGAAATTAGATTAAAAGATATGATGGTAGATAAGCAATGTAGAACATATAAAGAAATAATTCATTATTCCCAACAAATGTACACACCCTTGAGGAATAAAACTCCACAGGAAAAGTGATCCAACCGTGGCTAACTAGAGAAGTTAAGGATAGTATTAGATTAAAAGAAAAGGCTTACAATGTAGCCAAAAAGAATAGTAAGCCTGAGGATTGGGAGGGTTTTAGAAATCAGCAAAGGATGACCAAAAAATTGATAAAGAGGGAGAAAATAGAATATGAGAGCAAGCTGGCAAGAAATATAAAAACAGATTGTAAGAGCTCCTGCAAGTATATAAAAAGGAAGAGATTAGCGAAAGTAATCATGGGTCCCTTAGAGGCAGAGACAGGACAAATTATAATGGGGAATAAGGAAATGGCAGAGATATTAAACAAATATTTTATATCTGTCTTCACAGTAGAAGACACAAAAAACATACCGGAAATCGTGGGGAACCATGGATCTAATGAGAGGGAGGAACTTAATGTAATTAAGATTAGTAAAGAAAAAGTTTTAGAAAAATTAATGGGACTAAAAGCCAACAAATCCCCTGGACCTGATGGCCTACATCCTAGAGTTTTAAAAGAGGTGGCTGCAGAGATAGAGGATGCATTGGTTTTGATCTTCCAGAATTCCTTAGATTCTATAACGGTCCCCGTGGATTGGAAGGTAGCAAATGTAACCACGCTATTCAAGAAAGGAGGGAGAGAGAAAACAGGGAATTATAGGCCAGTTAGTCTGACATCAATAGTAGGGAAAATGCTAGAATCTATTATTAAGGACGTAGTAACAGGGCACTTAGAAAATCGTAACAAGATTAGGCAGAGTCAACATGGTTTTATGAAAGGGAAATCATGTTTGACAAATCTATTAGAGTTTTTTGAGGATGTAACTAGTAGGGTAGATAAGGTGGAACCACTGGATGTAGTATATTTGGATTTTCAAAAGGCATTTGATAAGGTGTCACATAAGAGGTTGTTGCACAAGGTGGCATTGGGGGTAATATGATAGCATGGATTGAGAATTAGTTAACGGACAGAAAAAAGTAGTAATAAACGGGTCATTTTCGGGTTGGCAGGTTGTAATTAATGGGGTGCCATTGGGATCGGTGCTTGGGCCTCAGCTATTTACAATCTATATTAATGACTTAGATGAAGGGACCTAGTGAAATGTATTCAAGTTTGCTGACTATACAAAGCTAGGTGGAAAAGTAAATTGTGAGGAGGACGCAAAGAGTCTGCAAAGGGATAGCGACAGGTTAAGTGAGTGGGCAAGAAGGCGGCAGATAGAGCATAATGTAGGGAAATGTGAGGTTATTCACTTCGATAGGAAAAATAGAAAAACTGAATATTTTTTTTAATGGTGAGCTACTATTAAATGTTGGTGTTCAGAGGGATTTGGGTGTCCTTGTACATGAAATACAAAAAGTTAACATGCAGGTACAGCAAACAATTAGGAAGGCAAATGGAATGTTGGCCTTTATTGCAAGGGGGTTGGAGTACAAGAGTAAGGAAGTCTTGCTGTAATTGTACAGGACTTTGGTGAGACCACACTTGGAGTACTGTGTGCTGTTTTGGTCACCTTACCTAAGGAAGGATATACTTGCCTTAGAGGCGGTGCATGAAGTTTCACAAGAGGGATGAGATCGTTGTCCTATGAAAAAAGATTGATTAAAATGGGCCTGTACTCTCTGGAGTTTAGAAGAATGAGAGGGCTTGACAGGGTAGATGCTGAGAGGATGTTTCCCCGGCTGAAGAGTCTAGAACTAGGGGACATAGTCTCAGGATAAGGGTTTGGAAATTTAGGTCTGAGATGAGGAGGAATTTCTTCACTCAGAGGGTCGTGAATATTTGGAATTCTCTACCCCAGAGGGCTGTGAATGCTCAGCCGTTTAGTATATTCAAGACTGAGATCGATAGATTTTTGGACTCTAAGGGAATCAAGGGATATAGGGACCGGGTGGAAAAGCGGAGTTGAGGTAGAAGATCAGCCGTGATATTATTGAATGGTGGAGCAGGCTCGAGGGGCCGTATGGTCTACACCTGCTCCTATTTCTTATGTTCTTATATTCTTATGTGTGATTGCCTCCTGGGTCAAAGTGTCCAGGTAACTCTCCCTCTCACTGATGTATCGCAATGTCTGCACCTCGGACTCCAACTCAACAACTCTGAGCCGAAGTTCCTCAAGTTGCAAACATTTACTGCAGATGTGTTTGTCTGGGATCACGCTGCTCTCCACAATCCCACACATGCTGCAGTCAAGGCACCTGCACTGCCATTTATATCTAACCTTGTTTTATTTATTTAATTAATCAAAGTTTTTACGTAATTAATTCATTTGGTTTATTTTTAGTCTTTTTTAAAACTAATTAATTTATCTATTTTAAACTAATTTCCCACTCTTTTTAACTTTGTTTAATTTTAAGGCTTTTTAACTAACAGATTAACCAGTAAAAACACTAACCACAAGTAAAGACACTAACCACTAGACACAATAACCACTAAAAATACTTACCAATAAATTAAATACTTACACTGAGTTACCCTCGGCACTCATCTGTGATCTTTTTGTCTTTTTCTTGATTTTTTTTTCGATTTCACCACTCAAGTCCGCTCTCCCCACTCATTTATTGGCCATTCAGGTCTGCTCTCAGGGACGGTGATTCACACAGTGAAACAACTCACATCACTTCACAGAGACTGATTCACACAGTGAACCACCTCACATCACATCACAGGGACTGATTCACACAGTGAGTCTCCTCACAACACATCACAGGGACTGATTCACACAGTGAACCACCTCACATCACATCACATCACAGGGACTGATTCACACAGTGAAACAACTCACATCACTTCACAGAGACTGATTCACACAGTGAGACACCTCACATCACATCACAGGGACTGATTCACACAGTGAGTCTCCTCACAACACATCACAGGGACTGATTCACACAGTGAGTCTCCTCACATCACATCACAGGGACTGATTCACACAGTGAGTCTCCTCACATCACATCACAGGGACTGATTCACACAGTGAACCACCTCACATCACATCACAGGGACTGATTCACACAGTGAACCACCTCACATCACATCACATCACAGGGACTGATTCACACAGTGAGACACCTCACAACACATCACAGGGACTGATTCACACAGTGAGTCTCCTCACATCACATCACAGGGACTGATTCACACAGTGAACCACCTCACATCACATCACATCACATCACAGGGACTGATTCACACAGAGAGACACCTCACATCACATCACAGGGACTGATTCACACAGTGAACCACCTCACATCACATCACAGGGACTGATTCACACAGTGAACCACCTCACATCACATCACAGGGACTGATTCACACAGTGAACCACCTCACATCACATCACAGGGACTGATTCACACAGTGAGTCTCCTCACAACACATCACAGGGACTGATTCACACAGTGAACCACCTCACATCACATCACAGGGACTGATTCACACAGTGAGACACCTCACATCACATCATAGGGACTGATTCACACAGTGAGATTCCTCACATCACATCACAGGGACTGATTCACACAGTGCGATTCCTCACATCACATCAAAGGGACTGATTCACACAGTGAGACACCTCACAACACATCACAGGGACTGATTCACACAGTGAACCACCTCACATCACATCACATCACAGGGACTGATTCACACAGAGAGACACCTCACATCACATCACAGGGACTGATTCACACAGAGAGACACCTCACATCACATCACATCACATCACAGGGACTGATTCACACAGTGAGACACCTCACATCACATCACAGGGACTGATTCACACAGTGAGACACCTCACATCACATCATAGGGACTGATTCACACAGTGAGATTCCTCACATCACATCACAGGGACTGATTCACACAGTGCGATTCCTCACATCACATCAAAGGGACTGATTCACACAGAGAGACACCTCACATCACATCACAGGGACTGATTCACACAGAGAGACACCTCACATCACATCACATCACATCACAGGGACTGATTCACACAGTGAGACACCTCACATCACATCACATCACATCACAGGGACTGATTCACACAGTGAGACACCTCACAACACATCACAGGGACTGATTCACACAGTGAGTCTCCTCACAACACATCACAGGGACTGATTCACACAGTGAACCACCTCACATCACATCACAGGGACTGATTCACACAGAGAGACACCTCACATCACATCACAGGGACTGATTCACACAGAGAGACACCTCACATCACATCACATCACATCACATCACAGGGACTGATTCACACAGTGAGACACCTCACATCACATCACATCACATCACAGGGACTGATTCACACAGTGAGACACCTCACATCACATCACAGGGACTGATTCACACAGAGAGACACCTCACATCACATCACATCACAGGGACTGATTCACACAGTGAGACACCTCACATCACATCACAGGGACTGATTCACACAGTGCGATTCCTCACATCACATCACAGGGACTGATTCACACAGAGAGACACCTCACATCACATCACATCACATCACAGGGACTGATTCACACAGTGAGACACCTCACATCACATCATAGGGACTGATTCACACAGTGCGATTCCTCACATCACATCAAAGGGACTGATTCACACAGTGCGATTCCTCACATCAAATCACAGGGACTGATTCACACAGTGCGATTCCTCACATCACATCAAAGGGACTGATTCATACAGTGAGATTCCTCACATCACATCACAGGGACTGATTCACACAGTGAGACACCTCACATCGCATCACAGGGACTGATTCACACAGTGAGACACCTCACATCGCATCAAAGGGACTGATTCACACAGTGAGATTCCTCACATCACATCACAGGGACTGATTCACACAGTGAGACACATCACATCACATCACAGGGACTGATTCACACAGTGAGACACATCACATCACATCACAGGGACTGATTCACACAGTGAGATTCCTCACATCACATCACATCACATCACATCACATCACATCACAGGGACTGAATCACACAGAGAGACACCTCACATCACATCACAGTGACTGATTCACACAGTGAGACACATCACATCACATCACAGGGACTGATTCACACAGTGAGACACATCACATCACATCATAGGGACTGATTCACACAGTGAGATTCCTCACATCACATCACATCACAGGGACTGAATCACACAGAGAGACACCTCACATCACATCACAGGGACTGATTCACACAGTGAGATTCCTCACATCGCATCACTGGGACTATGATTCACACAGTGAGACTTTAAACAGCAGACCTGTCGCAGCCCCTGCCCAAACACCAAGATTTTGCATGTGAGGTTTTAAATGGGCTGGGACCAGAATACTGGAGATAAATTGGCCTCGATTTTAACCCCCTCCCTTTCTGATCACCTCGAATTATTGCCCCGCCCAGTGTGGGACTGACCAGGAAGCCCCAGGTTCCATCCCTGGTTGGCCTCAGACGGAGCTGCAGTTTGGGCTCCAGTTAGATCAGTGCCCCTGGGTTAGGGAGAGGAAATCAGCCCATGCTCCCACTCCGGAATACTGTCCAGTGACACCTGCTAGAAAGGGTGTTTGTGTATGTATATGTGTATATACGTGCATGTGTGCATGTTTGTGTGTACAATTGTTTGCATATGCATATTTGTATGTGTATTTTTAGTTCCTGTGTGTAGTTGTGTACGCATGTTTTGTGCACCTGTTTGTGTGTGTGTGTATTTGTGTGGTTGGTTGGTCGTCAGGTAAGTACAAATTTGGCTTGGCTGTGATGCCCTTAGAGTTGAATACCCCACTAAGCTAACCCACCCAGCTAGGTACGGAGCAGGTTCAGCTCAGACGCCCGTTTTACAGCCTGTCCGTTGTAACTCTTTGTTGAAGATGGACCTGGCTGGTTAGGTTAGAATTGGGGCTATACTGTCTGGAGGGTGACCAGTGCCTGTGGAAAGTGAACCCCCAGTGAGAAGTGGGCAGTGTGGGGGACATTTAAAGGTGAGTGAGTAACGACTTTGTGTTTTGTTCCAGAGGCTGGGGCCCCCCAACACTCTGCATTACCTGGTCAGGGACGTCAAAAAGGTAACAGCACCTTTAATGGCAATAACCACACATTCTGATGCAGGCTTCTCTCAATCTTAATAATTTCTTTCATACCAGACAACATGAGTTAAACATCAGAGATCAGGAGAGGGCTCAGAGACTATGACACAAGTCAGGGGTCAGTGTAAGGAGACAGTCGAGGGAATCTTTCAATGAAAAGGGAATCGGGAAGGATATTGAAACAGACGATATGGGGTCAAGAGACGATTAGACGTGTTTCTGGAGAGAGAAGGAATTGAGGGAAATGAGGAGAAGGTGGGTAAGTGACGGTCGGTGTACGGGGGATGGTTAGTATACAGGGGAGGGTCAGTGTACGGGGGGGCGCTTTACGGGGGGCATCAGTGTATGGAGAGGGTGTTGGTGTATGGCGGGGGGGGGGGTCGGTGTACGGGGGGAGGGTCGGTGTACGCGGGGAGGGTTGGTGTATAGAGTGAGGTCAGTGTACGGGGGGCATCAGTGTACGGGGAGGTTCAGTGAACGGGGGGGGGTCGCTGTACGGGGGAGGGTCGGTGTACGCGGGGAGGGTCGGTGTACGGGGTGGGGGGTCGGTGTACGGGGGGAGGGTCGGTGTACGCGGGGAGGTCAGTGTACAGGGGGTTGGTGTACCTGGGGGTTTCAGTGAACGGGGGGGGGGGGGGGGGGTCGGTGTTCGGGGTGAGGTCAGTGTACGGGTGGGGTCGGCCTACGGTGGGGGGGTCATTGTACTGAAGGTCGGTGTACGGGGTGGGGGAGGCGGTGTACGGTGGAGGGTTCTGTGTACAGGGGGGGGGTCAGTGAACGGGGTGGGGGGGGTCAATGTACAGGGGGGTCGTGTACGGTGGCGGTTCAGTGTACAGGGCGGTCAGTGCAGGGGGGGGTAGGTGTACGGTGGGGGTTCAATTTTCTGGGGGTTCAGTGTACGGGTGGGGGTTTAGTTTACAGGGGGGGTTCAGTGTACGTGGGATTCGGTGTGCAGGGTGGGGTTCGGTGTACAGAGTGGGGTTTGGTGTATGGGGAGGGGGCTTGGTGTATGGGGAGGGGGTTCGGTGTATGGGGAGGGGGTTTGGTGTATGGGGAGGGGGTTTGGTGTATGGGGAGGGGGTTCGGTGTATGGGGTGTGGTTTGGTGTACGGTGGGGGGTCATTGTACAGGGTGGGGTTCATTGTGGGCTCAGTCCAGCTCGGCATTGATACTTTCAGGAGAGGAAAGGGGAAAATTGGGGAAAAAATATTAATCTTATTGCACAGCATTCTGTATTGTGATTGGTGGAGAGTACAGAGGGTAAAGGTTACAGTGCCTGGTGACCCTTTGCTGCCTGGGTTTGACCCCTTGTGTACTGATGGCTCCTTTAAGAAGCCTCTGTGGAGATCAGCGCGTGTCTGGCAGGTCTCACTGAGATTATTAGTGGGAATCCAGCTGGTTCACATTCTTACTGTTCATTTTGTTTTTGGCTGCCCTCCTGTAAGTGAGGAATGTGATTTATTCAACACACAAAACATTTCATTTGTAGGTCGTACATTTTTCTAATTCTGATTAAATTAATGTAAGAAACTCATGAAAAGTGTTGACTGCAGACAATGTATCCCATGAGGTCTGTGCATTTCAGACAACTGTTAACACCTGGACATTGGCAGCAGGGAGATTTACAATCCAGAATATGAGCACATTAAAATAAATGATATTGTGAAACCAGAATTGGTTAAGTCTAAAATCTGCAAAATATATTTAGCTCATAGAGAGCTAATGGTTTGATATTAATTCAACTTGTAAAAACTGGAAACAGGATTCATGGGGAGGAGATCACCGCCCGGTGTAGGACTCAGCCCCACGGAGCAGGAAAGCACAGTCCGGTGTGGGACTGAGCCCCACGGAGCAGGAAATCACCTCCCCGTGTGGATCTCAGCCACATGGGACAGGAGATCACTGCCCGGTGTGGTACTGAGCCCCACGGAGCAGGAGATCACTGCCCAGTGTGGATCTCAGCCCCATAGAACAGGAAAGCACTGCCCGGTGTGGGACTAAGCTCGTGGAACCAGAAGGTTCATTCCCTGGTCTGTGCTGAGTTAGTTGATCAACGACCCTGAATAGGGAAGGTACAATGAGCTCGAACTCCTGCTTCAGTGACTCGCACTGGACTGACCCCTTTCAGTGGGTCTGTAACAGGCAGCTGTCCTGTTAGTTTGGGATGGTGTGTTTTTGGAGTAACACATGTTCATCTGTTTCTGTTCTTTCTGTTACAGGGGAACCTGCCCCCAGATTACCACATCAGTTTGATTGACATTGGCCTAGTGATTGAATACCTGATGGGCGGAGCCTATCGCTGTGCCTATACGCGCAAAACCTTCCGCACACTTTACAATAATTTATTCGGGCCAAAGCGGGTAAATATCAGCCTGACCTTCGAGTAAAATAGATATAGAATTGGAATGAAAACTTTTTAAACCATTTCTTATACACTCCTGTGCTTCACCACAGGTCAGATCATGGGTCACTCTGTGGCCAGGACAGGAGTGAGTGACCTCAGTGACCCACACCCCCACTGGACCCTGATATTGCAGCCCTCCTGTTCCCCCCCCCCCGCGGAGATGTTGCGGCCTCCATTGTAGGTTTGGCAGCCCCCGTGCAGAAGTCAGCCCCTCCCCCCATGCAGATGTGGTGAACCCCCTGTGCAGATGTGGTGACCCACCCTGTAGAGGTATAAACAACTGAAGAAGTAGAGTCCGTCCACACTGCCTGCAGCCAACCTCTGACTGGGATGGATAATGAAATGCCCCACCCTCAGGCTGTGCCTGGTTAGTCCATCTCATTCTCGGGATGTTGGCGTCACTGGCAAGACCCGCATTTATTGCCCATCCCCTAGTTGCTCTGGTGGTGAGCCTCACCACCCACGGAGACTCACCCCCCCCCCCCAACAGAGACTCACCCTCCCCACAGAGACTCACCCCCACCACACTCACCCCTCCGCAGAGACTCACCCCGCCCCTCCGCAGAAACTCACTCCCCCCCCACAGAGACTCACTCCCCACAGAGACTTACCTCCACCATACTCACCCCCCCACAGAGACTCATCCCTACCACACTCACCACCCCACAGAGACTCACCCCGCCCCTCCGCAGAGACTCACCGCCCCCTCCCAGGGAGACTCACCCCCACCCACAGAGACTCACCCCCACCCACAGAGATTCACCCCCACCCCATAGAGACTCACCCTCATCTCCCCACAACACGAAGACTCCCCCTCACAGCTGTATGGCCTACTCCTACACCTATTTCTTATGTTCTTACTACTCGAAGATGACTGGGGAGTTCTCCCCGGTGTCGAGGCGAACATTCCTCCCTCAACCAACATCACCAAAAACATTTATTGGTGTTGATGGGATCTTGCTGAGTGTGAAATAGCTGCTGTCCTCACCCCATGTAACTGTAGTCACTGCATGTCATAACAACTCATTGTATGTGAAGCACTTTGGGCTGTTTCTGAGAAGACTGATAGAACGTTGCTCTAAGACTGTTAAAAGCCGACTCAACCCAATTCCAAATTTTAATCTGTTTAATTCTGTTTTCCCACAGCCAAAAGCTCTTAAACTTCTGGGGATGGAGGTGAGCAATGTTTGAAATATTCTCGTTGCAATGTTTTTGATTAGATTTGATAATTGTTTCCTTATGATCCTTAGTGCGTCCCATTTCTCCCTTTCATGCCTTCTCTTCCCCCAGGACCGTGTCTCATTCCACCCTATTCTTCCAAGCCCTGGTGCTTGTCATCAGTGTTTGTCTCCTGCAGCCCCCCCCACCCCCACACTGTGCTGAAAGGTCTTTGGATCATCTGCCTTATCTATTCAAGACTAGGACTTAATCAAAGGTGATATTTTCAAAAGGTTTCTCATGACTGAGTTGTATCCTCTTATTTCAGGCAGTAGACAGAGGGTAAATCGGGTAACTACACGTGTAACAGGGTAACTACACATGTAACAGGGTAATGACATGGGTAACAGGGTAACTACACATGTAACAGGGTAACCACACATGTAACAGGGTAATGTCATGGGTAACAGGGTAACTATACGTGCAACAGGGCAAGTACACATGTAACAGGGTAACTACACATGTAACAGGGCAAATACACATGTAACAGGGCAAGTACATGTGTAACAGGGCAACTACTCTTGTAACAGGGTGACTACACGTGTAACAGGGCAACTACACGTGTAACAGGGCAACTATACATGTTACAGGGTAACTACATGTGTAACAGGGCAACTACATGCGTAACAGGGCAACTATACATGTAACAGGGTAACTACACGTGTAACAGGGCAACTACACGTGTAACAGGGCAACTACACATGTAATAGGGCAACTACACATATAACAGGGCAACTATATGTGTAACAGGGTAACTACACATGTAACAGGGCAACTACACCTGTAACAGGGCAACTACATGTGTAACAGGGCAAGTACATGTGTAACAGGGCAACTATACCTGTAACAGGGCAACTACACCTGTAACAGGGCAACTACATGTGTAACAGGGCAAGTACATGTGTAACAGGGCAACTACACCTGTAACAGGGCAACTACACATGTAACAGGACAACTATACATGTAACAGGGTAACTGCATGTGTAACAGGGCTGCTACATGTGTAACAGGGTAACTACATGTGTAACAGGGTAACTACACATGTAACAGGACAACTATACATGTAACAGGGTAACTGCATGTGTAACAGGGCTGCTACATGTGTAACAGGGTAACTACATGTGTAACAGGGTAACTACACGTGTAACAGGGCTACTACACGTGTGACAGTAAAATAAAAGCCGCAGCCTTAAATCTTCGCTCCAATGTGTTTGTGTTTACACAGTGCCCCCTGTGAGGCAGATGGAGGAACAGCACTCAGAACAAAATCCCCCAAAATTAAACCTTCTTGCTTTGTATTCCTGGTATTTTTGTCCATGTGGTTTGGGGCGGTCTTTCCCTGATATTTACCTTTTTTCAGCAATTCTCTTCCTCCCTTTGATCAATTAAAAGAAACTGCACAAATCCTGCGTGATTTCCTCTGTTTCCTTGTGCTGGGCGCCCCCTGACATCTACCCTGGCTGCAGTCTGGAGTCATTTGAAGTCCAAGTAAATGGTAAATGTGTCAGTGTGCTAAGATATCCTCCGTGTGCTGCTCACTCTCTTCCTTGTGCCCTGTCCTAGGACGATGAGCCGCCGACGAAATCCAAGAGAAAGAAGAAGAAGAAGGAGGAAGAGATTGACATTGACGAGGATGATCCTGCCATTGGCCGATTCTCCTTCCCTTTCCATGAGTTGCTGGTCTGGGCCGTGCTGATGAAGCGGCAGAGAATGGCCCTGTTTTTCTGGCAGCATGGGGAGGAGGCTCTGGCCAAGGCCCTGGTCGCCTGCAAGCTTTACAAGGCCATGTCAAACGAGTGTTCTGGCAGCGAACTTGTGGATGACATCTCACAGGATCTGGACAACAACTCCAAGTTAGTGACCCTTCTGTTCACTGTCGCTCCCACTTCTCTTTTGTTTTTTAAATCCTGGCTCCTTTTCTCCCAACTGGCAGCTGCTGTTTGCAGCACAAGAGTGTGGAGATATCAGGTCTTAGGATGTGACCAAACGTGACGATATCGGGTCTCAGGCCACACGTGACCATACGTGGTGATATCTGTCTCAGGCGTGACCACATGTGGCGATATCGAGTCTCAGGCGTGACCACATTATGAGATATCTGTCTCAGGCTGGTCTCACACGTGACTGTGTTCTAATTGGAAAGCTCAGCTCACACAGGATTTTCTCAAAACTGCCACACACAATGTTTCAGTGAAAGGACGGATCTGACAGAGGATCCAGACCCCAAACTGCTCTCGTCTCTCGAGGTTGCTGTGCAGTTCTCTTTCTGTCTCCGGGATTAAACATTCCTCGGATCAGATCCAGGAATCTTAATACATAACCGAGCATCTGGAGTTTTCTTTGAGCCGAATATGATGGATCTGTGTTCTTAAATGGATTTTAATTAAACAGACAGCAAAATTAAAGCTAAAATTGGATGAGAACTTGTGACTAGCTGGGTTCTGTCTCTGTTAGATTGCCTTTCCATCTCTCCCAGTTGTCTCTCTCTCTCTCTCTCTCTCTCTCTGTTTGCAGGGACTTTGGCCAGCTTGCTGTCGACTTGCTGGACCATTCATACAAACACGATGAGCAGGTGGCCATGAAACTCCTCACCTACGAGCTGAAGAACTGGAGTGACTTGACCTGCCTGAAGCTGGCAGTGGCAGCCAAACACCGGGACTTCATCGCACACACCTGCAGCCAGATGCTGCTGACGGACATGTGGATGGGCCGGCTTCGCGTGCGCAAAAACCCCGGCCTTAAGGTACGGGCCTTGTGGTTACAGCTTAAAGGCACAATCTGTAAATGCAAACAATTTATCTTTTTAAAATCTAATTACGTTATCTTGTCAATTAACTGTTTGATTGCGCCTCCGTGAAGCATCTTGGGACATGTTTCTATGAAGGGCGCTATATAAATGCAAGTTATTGTTGCTGTTTGTGGGATCTTGCTGTGCGCAAATTAGCTGCCGCATTTCCTACATTACAACAGTGATTACACTTCAAAAGCACTTCATTGGCTGTAAAGTGCTTTGAGACACCCTGAAAGGCACTATATAAATGCAAGTTCTTTCTTTAATTTGAATTAGATGCAAAATGCAATCCGGTATGAGTAGCTCAAACCTTTTTTTTCTCTACCAGCCCATGAGGGTGACGATGTAACTTAATGCAAGGAACACAATATAACTAAGACTGAAGAAACATTCACCCAGTCTCTGCTGTTCTGTTCTCCTCCCTGATCTCTTCTCACTTCCCTAAGTTTAACACTCAGTGGGGTCGATTTTCTCTCCCTTTGCCTGGTGTTAATGGGTCGATAATGGCCTCAGAATGGGGTCAGTAGCCTTACTGTCCCGTTAACCCCAGCGATGTGGCCGGCTCCACTTTGATAGGGACCTCCCGCCGGGTGTCCAAAGCGCCGCCAGTTTCAGGCAACAGGCCTCTTTTAATATGGGAATGGGGGCCCAATGACCGAAATCAGACCCTGATCGCCATTGTAGGTCAGAGATTGTACAACTCCATGGGCAATGGATCTGAAGGCTTTATTTTTAAAATGTCGATTCCACAGTAATAGAACTCATATATTAAATGAGTACAAAATATTTATTTTATATATATATATATATATATATATATATACACACACAAGAGATTCTACAAAATAATACGTAGTATAAGATTCGTGCAACATTACAGTTCTATATAGTAAAGTTCTTCATCTAACAGGCTGTGTCTGCAAAGTGAACAGATTGATAATTTACCAGAATATATTCCACCTTGACTGTAGCTGACAGCTTTCTGATCGCGGGCGTACACTCCAGGCTGCTCACTACCCCTCTATTTAAGGCCTGGAACTACAGCCCAGGTGACCTCCGGCATATCTGTCAGTCGCATCATCATACCAGGGGAATGTTAACAGGACAAACAGTCTCACTGGGTAAAACTGATGGACTAACTAAGGCCTTCTATCTAACTGAAGGAGTATTACCTCCTCACCACCTGACTGCATTCCTTTCACAGATATGGCCTTGGAGGATTCTTTTTTGCAACTAACAGTTTACTGTATATTTTCTTCCCACAATTAGATGTTGTGCTTCAGGAACTATTTGGGATTATAAACTTCTTAATCCGATAGTTAAATCATATAGCTTTCCCATTAACTAGACAGAAAAACGATGTTTATGTATATCCACAACATTTACTTCCTGTGCAAAGAATATCAGTTTGTTGCTTCATCAGCCTGTGATGACACCTAGCTGTCATAAGATGTCACACCTCTCCTGCATCCCTGTGAAGCTGGAGAGATGGATAGCGTGGGAGCAGCCTTGCTGTCTCTCTGTCACACACATGCACACTCACACTCACACACACACATACACTCTCACAAGCACACACACCCACACACACACTCACTCATACTCACAGGATCTGGATGTTCCTTGGGCCTTTGCATCTTTGTCAGAGGATTGTTAATGTCGAAAGTGTAATTAAACTGCGAGTATTATACGGTCAGCTACAATTCAAGAGTCTCCATGGTCTCCATAGTATTTTAGTTCAGCATCTAATTCTGCATATAAAATAAAGCAGATCTGTCTTGCAATTACACTTTCATTCTAAATCTAATTTACTAACACACTGTTGTTTTTCCTGTCAGATTATGCTGGGAATTGTATTCCCACCCACCATTCTCTTGCTGGAGTTTAAAGGCAGTGATGATTTGTCATATGAAGCAACTGGGGACAATGAGCAGGGAAAAGAGAAGGAGGAGGACAATGTAAGTGGGGAAGGTCGAGGGGGAGATGGTGATAGTGGGGGGGGAGATGGTGGGGGGAAGGGGGGAGATGATGGTGATGGGGAGAGATGGGGGTGGTGGGGAGATGGTGGTGGTGGAGGAGATGGTGGGGGGAAGGGGGGGAGATGATGGTGGTGGGGGGGGAGGTGGTGGTGGGGAGATGGTCGTGGGGGGGTGGAGATGGGGGTGGTGGGGAGATGGTGGTGGTGGGAGGAGAGATGGTGATAGTGGGGGGGAGATGGTGGGGGGAAGGGGGAGATGGTGGGGGGAAGGGGGGAGATGGTGGTGGTGGGGGGAGATGGTGGGGGGAAGGGGGGGAGATGATGGTGGTGGGGGGGGAGGTGGTGGTGTAGAGATGGTCGTGGGGGGGGGGGAGATGGTGGTGGTGGGGGGAGAGATGGTGATAGTGGGGGGGAGATGGTGGGAGGAAGGGGGGAGATGATGGTGGTGGGGGGGAGATGGTGGTGGTGGGGGGAGATGGTGGTGGTGTGGGGGGGGGAGTTGGTGGTGGTGGGGGGGAGATGGTGGTGGTGGGGGGGAGATGGTGGTGGTGGGGGGGAGATGGTGGTGGTGGGGGGGAGATGGTGGTGTGGTGGGGGGGAGATGGTGGTGTGGGAGGGGGAGATGGTGGTGTGGGGGGGAGATGGTGGTGGTGGGGGGGGAGATGGTGGTGGTGGGGGGGGAGATGGTGGTGGTGGGGGGGGAGATGGTGGTGGTGGGGGGGGAGATGGTGGTGTGGTGGGGGGGAGATGGTGGTGTGGTGGGGGGGGAGATGGTGGTGTGGTGGGGGGGAGATGGTGGTGGGGGGAGATGATGGTGGTGGGGGGAGATGGTGGTGTGGGGGGAGATGGTGGTGGTGGTTGGGGGAGATGGTGGTGGGGGGGGGAGATGGTGGTGGGGGGGGAGATGGTGGGGGGGGGGAGATGGTGTTGGTGGGGGAGATGGTTGGGGGGGAGATGGTGGTGGTGGGGGGAGATGGTGGTGGTGGGGGGAGATGGTGGTGGTGGGGGGGGAGATGGTGGTGGGGGGGAGATGGTTGGGGGGGAGATGGTGGTGGTGGGGGGTGATGGTGGGGGGGGGGAGATGGTGGTGGGCGGGGAGATAGCGGGGGGGAGATGGTGGGGGGGAGATGGTGGTGGTGGGGGGGAGATGGTGGTGGGAGATGGTGCTGGTGGCGGGGGGTTGATGGTGGGGGGGGAGATGGTGGTGGTGGGGGGAGATGGTGGGGGGGGAGATGGTGGTGGGCGGGGAGATGGGGGGGAGATGGTGGTGGGGGGGAGATGGTGGGGGGGGAGATGGTGGTGGTGGGGGGAGATGGTGGTGGTGGGGGGAGGTGATGGTGGGGGGGGAGATGGTGGCGGGGGGGGAGATGGTGGGGGGGTTGGTGGTGGTTGTGGCAAGGACTTCTCTACTCAGTGTGGGACTGAGTTATACTGACAAGGAGCACAGTACTGCTCAGTCTAAAATGCTGTGCCTCTGATTTCAGGATGTGAACACAGAAGCTGTTTCCAAAAAAGGGGATGAAGAAGAAGGGAAGGAAAACAACAGGAGTATCCCGATTGGACAGAAGATTTACGAGTTCTATAATGCACCCATTGTTAAATTCTGGTTCCACACTGTAAGTTTCCCCTGTAAACCATACTTCTATAGTTAAATCAATGTGAGGTTGGTGATTACACCAGGCCCGAGGGGAATAAAATGCTCATTTTTAAGTGTTTTGGTGAGAGAGTTTGAGGGATATGGTGAGAGAGATTGAGGGATATGGTGAGAGGAATTGAGGGATATGATAGGAGATGGAGGGATATGGTGAGAGGGTTTGAGGGATATGATGAGAGAGTTTGAGGGATATGGTGAGAGAGTTTGAGGGATATGGTGAGAGAGATTGAGGGATATGGTGAGAGGGATTGAGGGATATGGTGAGAGATTGAGGGATATGGTGAGAGGGTTTGAGGGATATGGTGAGAGATTGAGGGATATGGTGAGAGGGTTTGAGGGATATGGTGAGAGAGTTTGAGGGATATGATGAGAGAGTTTGAGGGATATGGTGAAAGGGTTTGAGGGATATGATGAGAGAGTTTGAGGGATATGATGAGAGAGTTTGAGGGATATGGTGAAAGAGTTTGAGGGATATGATGAGAGAGTTTGAGGGATATGATGAGAGAGTTTGAGGGATATGGTGAGAGAGTTTGAGGGATATGGTGAGAGAGATTGAGGGATATGGTGAGAGGGATTGAGGGATATGGTGAGAGATTGAGGGATATGGTGAGAGGGTTTGATGGATATGATGAGAGAGTTTGAGGGATATGGTGAGAGGGTTTGAGGGATATGATGAGAGGGATTGAGGGATATGGTGAGAGATTGAGGGATATGGTGAGAGGAATTAAGAGATATGGTGAGAGAGATTGAGGGATATGGTGAGAGGGATTGAGGGATATGGTGAGAGATTGAGAGATATGGTGAGAGGAATTGAGGTATATGGTGAGAGAGATTGAGGGATATGGTGAGAGGGATTGAGGGATATGGTGAGAGGGATTGAGGGATATGGTGAGAGATTGAGGGATATGGTGAGAGGGATATGGTGAGAGGGATTGAGGGATATGGTGAGAGATTGAGGGATATGGTGAGAGAGATTGAGGGATATGGTGAGAGGGATTGAGGGATTATGGTGAGAGATTGAGGGGTATGGTGAGAGGGATTGTGGGATATGGTGAGAGATTGAGGGATATGGTGAGAGGGATAGAGGGATATGTGGGAGATGGATATGTTAATCTATCAGAAAGGGTCGGGCTTGTTGGATCCTAATGACGTTTCTTCTTCCTAAACTTTTTATATTCTAAACGTTGAACTGTGATCTTTTGAAATTCTTCATTACACATCCTTACCTAGAATCATAGAATCTTACAGCACAGACGGAGGCCGCTCAGTCCATCGTCCTGTGCCGGCTCTTTGAACGAGCTATCCAATTAGTCTCACTTCCCCGAACTTTCCCCATTGCTCTGCAAATACACATACTATACAATTATGGATCCTTACACACTGTGAAATTACAGGTCCTTACAAACTGTATACGATTATTAATCCTTACACACTCTGTGAAATTACAGATCCATTTAATGTGTTAATAAAAATTTGAGACAGTGTGATATTCCTTCAAATGGCTCTTGCGCCCATTCCCTTAAAGATGGCGTACCTGGGCTACTTGCTGCTCTACAACTACGTAATCCTGGTGAAGATGGAGGGCCTGCCCTCGATTTCAGAGTGGATTCTCATCTCGTACATCTTAATGCTGGCCATTGAGAAAATCAGAGAGGTAAGAATCATAGAATCATAGAAAGGTTACAACACGGAAGGAGGCCCTTTGTCCCATCGAGTTCGTGCCAGCTCTATGCAAGAACAATCCAGCTAGTCCCACTCCCCCGCCCTATCCCCGTAGCCCTGCAAATTTTTTCCTTTCAAGTACTTGTCCAGTTCCCTTTTGAAGGCCATGATTGAATCTGCCTCCACCACCCCCTTGGGCAGTGCATTCCAGATCCTAACCACTCTCTCTGTGTAAAAAAGTTTTTCCTCATGTCACCTTTGGTTCTTTTGCCAATCAACTTAAATCTATGTCCTCTGGTTCTTGACCCTTCCGTCAATGGGAACAGTTTCTCTCTATCTACTCTGTCTAGATCCTTCATGATTTTGAATATCTCTATCAAATCTCCTCTCAACTTTCTCTGTTCCAAGGAGAACAACCCCAGCTTCTCCAGTCTAATTAAAGTCCTTTATCCGTGGAATCAGTCTAGTAAATCTCTTCTGCACACTCTCTAAGGCCTTCACATCTTTCCTAAAGTGCGGTGCCCAGAACTGGACACAATACTCCAGTTGTGGTTGAACCAGTGTTTTATAAAGGTTCATCATGACTTCCTTGCTTTTGTACTCTATGCCTCTATTTATAAATTGTAAACAATTTTACAACACCAAGTTATAGTCCAGCAATTTTATTTTAAATTTTAAAATAATTATAAAGCCCAGGATCCCTTATGCTTTTTTAACTGCTTCCTCAAACTGCCCTGCCACCTTCAACGATTTGTGTACATATACATCCAGATCCCTTTGTTCCTGTACCCCTTTTAGAATTGTGCCCTTTAGTTTATATTGCCTCTCCTCATTCTTCCTACCAAAATCTATCACCTCGCATTTTTCTGCTTTAAATTTCATCTGCCACATGTCCGCCCATTCCACCTGCCTGTCTGTCCTCTTGAAGTCTATCACTATCCTCCTCACTGTTCACTATGCTTCCAAGTTTTGTGTCATCTGAAAATTTGGAAATTGTGCCATGTACACCCAAGTTCAAGTCATTTATATATATCAAGAAAAGCAGTGATTCTAGTCCGGCCCCTGGGGAACACCACTGTACACTTCCCTCCAGTTCAAAAAACAACCGTTCACCACTACTCTCTGCTTCCTGTTACTTAGCCAATTCTGTATCCATGTTGCTACTGCCCCTTTTATTCCATGGCCTTCAATCTTAATGACAAGCCTTTATGCAGCATTTTCTCAAATGCTTTTGAAAGTCCATATACACCACATCAACTGCATTGCCCTCATTGACCCTCTCTGTTACCTCATCAAAAAGCTCTATCAAGTTAGTTAAATATGATTTGCCTTTAACCAATCTGTGCTGGCTTTCCCTAATCAATCCACACTTGTCCAAGTGACTGCTAGTTCTGTCCTGGATTATTGTTTCTAAAAGTATCCCCACCACCGAGGTTAAACTGACTGGCCTCTAGTTGCTCGGTTTATCCTTACACCCTTTTTTGAACAAGGGTGTAACATTTGCAATTCTCCAGTCCTCTGGCACCACCCCTATATCTAAGAAAGCTACAGAGTTCAGTAACTTTAAAACCTGTCCCCAAAATGGAGACCTCTGTTCCTCTCTGTGTATCAAGTCTTAAAAATTTGAGAAAGTGCACAACGAGGGAAGGTCATTGTTGGTGAGGAAGGTCACTCACGGTGGGGAAGGCCACTGACCATAGGGAAGGTCACTGATGGTGAGGAAGGTCACTGACCCTGGATTGACTGAAGGCCTCATTCTCCGGCAAGGCTTTGTTTTGGACATTAATATTTCCCTAATTTTCTGGATTGTATGAGACAATTAATTAAAATGGCAGAAGCAAAACCTGTCCCACCCATGTGGGTAACTTCTGGATCCACACTCTCCTTCTCCAGCAAACACTGCACACGTGCACAGGAAGTCCAATTCAGAGACGGCACAATTGTGACTATTGAGTTATGACAAAGTCCAACCATATTAATATAATATTAATTTTTAACGTAGATCCTAATGTCAGAGCCGAGTAAACTGAGGCAAAAGGTGAAGGTGTGGATGCAGGAATACTGGAACATCACTGACATGGTGGCCATCGCCATCTTCAGCTGTGGCGTGATGTTGCGGCTGCAGAGTCAGCCATACATGAGCTACGGACGGGTCATCTACTGTGTGGACATTATAATCTGGTACATCCGCGTCCTCGACATCTTCGGTGTCAACAAGTACCTGGGACCCTACGTGATGATGATTGGAAAGATGGTGAGTGGGCCAGACACCTGGGTCACCAAATCCCAGGAACTTGTGCATTGTGGACAAGTCTGGAGCAAGGTGCCACTTCCCACCTACTCTACGTACCAGTGAATGTTCAGAAAGAAAGGGATTGATGTGGAGTAGGGGGAGGGGCAGAGTATTTCCACTTACACCTGGAACGGACCCCTTTCTGGGGCATTCTCATTACCTCAAGGAATGGCACCTTGGAGACCATCCTCGCCTGCACCCCGACAGAATTCTGTGCCCAGGCTCCTTGTCCCACAAAGTCCAGCGCAGCCAACACCCTCTAACTGCCAAGTGACACTGGCTCCCACCTCCTCAGATCAATCTTCTCATCCTCATTTCCAAAGCCCTTTGTGGTTTTGCTCTGCCCAGCCTTCTGCAGCCATATGTCCCAACTCCCACCCTATACCCCTCTGGCTCCAGGTTACCTCTTGTTCCCTCCATACCCTCTATTCCTCCTGCTCTGGTTTACTGCTTGTTTCCTGTGCCCTTTACGGGTGTTTAAATCTCAATTGCAGGATTTGTAGATCCCTGTTCGGGGGTGTAGATCCCTGTTCGGAGGGTGTAGATCCCTGTTCGGAGGGTGTAGATCCCTGTTCGGAGGGTGTAGGTCCCTTTTCAGGGGTGTAGATCCCTGTTCGGAGGGTGTAGATCCCTGTTCGGAGGGTGTAGATCCCTGTTCGGAGGGTGTAGATCCCTGTTCGGAGGGTGTAGAATCCTGTTTGGGGGCTGTAGATCCCTGTTCGGGGTGTTGATCCCTGTTCCCACAGGTTTAAATCGCTGGGCCTGGGGAGCTGATGAGCAGAAGCCATTGATCACCACCAACTGGTTATAGACGGTGATTAGCAGAAGGGTGGTACCAGCTCAGCACCTTCCTCGGGGTGTGGGGTATGGAGTGTGGGATGTGGGGGAGAGAGGCCCAAAAGAGGATAGCGTAGGAAATGGAAAGTACTGAAATAAACTCTAGAAGATCGAATCACCAAATAACAAGAGCAATGTGTCAGCTCCCATTGACTGACTCTGTTTCTGTTCCCTCTGCAGACACAAGAGCCTCTAACAGTACAGTATTCTTTTTGTGAAATATACAAATATAGGAAGGAACATATGAACACGAGTAGGCCATTTAGCCCCTCGAGCCTGTTCTGCCATTCAACAAGATCATGGCTGATCTGTGACCTAACTCCATGTACCTGCCTTAGCCCCATATCCCTTAATGCCTTTGGTTAACAAAGATCTATCAATCTCAGATTTAAAATTAACAATTGAGTCAGCATCAACTGCCGTTTACGGAAGAGAGTTCCAAAATTCTACCACCCTTTGCATGTAGAAGTGTTTCCTAACTTCACTTTGAAAGTCCTGGCTCTAATTTTTAGGCTATGTCCCCTAGTCCTAGACTCCCCAACCAGCGGAAATAGTTTCTCTCTATCTACCCTATCAGTTCCCCTTAATATCTTGAAAACTTCGATCAAATCACCCCTTAATCTTCTAAATTCCAGAGAATACAACCCTAGTTTGTGTAATCCCTCCTCGTAATTTAACCCTTGGAGTCCAGGTATTATTCTAGTAAATCTACGCTGCACCCCCTCCAAGGCCAATATATCTTTCCTAAGGTGCAGTGCCCAGAACTGAACACAGTACTCCAGGTGTGGTCTAACCAGGGATTTGTATAGCTGTAGCATAACTTCTACCTCTTGTATTCTATTCCTGTAGATATAAAGGCCAGCGTTCCATTAGCCTTTTTGATTATTTTCTGTACCTGTCCATTGCATTTTAATGATCTATATACATGGACCCCTAAGTCTCTTTGGACCGCCACTGTTTTGAGCTTTTCAAGATTTAGAAAGTACTCTGACTTATCCTTTTTAGGGCCAAAGTGGATGACCTCACACTTGCCTAAATTGAAATCCATTTGCCACAGTTTTGCCCATTCACAATAAACACATTAAGTACAAATACAATCCACAAGAGTCTCTGAAATTAATTGACCATCGCCTGTTTGAGAGGGAACCATCACACACAGTGAAACTTTTAAACCAGGTCAGACAAGGAAATTCTCTGCTTGATATTCAAACATTGCACAGTTTCCTGAAGGAATTTTATGGATATGATTTTATTCCATGATTTCAAAAGGAATTGCTGCTCCATCTGGTCCTACTTAAAGGGAACCTGCTTTCTGTTTCATATAAAAAGGTTCTTTGAAGGATGCTTGAGTTGTTTTTCTTGGCTCTCTGTATATAGAAATGGGTTCAGATAAAAGCTTCAGTTGTATGTTACAAATAGAACTCTCTGCTATGGCTCATGCTATCAACAATCACTCATGTTCATGGCAGAGAGCCAGTTTCCAAATGCAGGCCATGGCTCCTATGAGCCAAAACCTATACTTTTATATGTGACATGAGTGGGATAGCATGCTACAAAACTAACAATTACCCCTTAATTACATGTAACACACCAGAAATTCTGTTGAATGTCCATGACATTCCCCTGTCTACTCTGTAAGATAGTAAATATTGCACTGTCAGACCATTACATTCAGGCTAAAACCATTATAGTAATTTATTTACAATTAAGATAATTACACATAAACAGTAAGCCAACAAGAAAGTGGTAGTACAATACTTAAAACAGATAGATTTCATCCATAGGGGTTTAAAGTATTCTATTTAGAATATATTTCTTATGCAAGACCTTTGGATGAAACAATCTTTTGCAGTCTTCCCAATGGAAGGTCATTGGTGAGTAATAACATTCCTATGTTGGCCTAACAATGTTCAACTTCATAAGTTTATTGAACTGAATTGAAGTTATTGAAGAATTGAAGTTTGCAATACATATTCTAAACTAAAGACCTTTGAATAAAGACCTGTCACTCAGCCAAACTCAAGAGCACTACGGTAAAAAATGTTTATCATCCATGGAAATGGCCATGTATTAATGGTTAGAATGTTTACTGCCTTCATCTCATTCATCGACTTTGATGGTTTGGCCGTCAGATATGATGAATTAATCAGCTTGCACAACCTCCAAATTTACCTACATGAACATTTCAAAGACAGACTACCCAGCATCTTCTACCTAACTAGGTTCTGACTACAGGCAATGGCACCAATAATGAAGGCCAGTGACTGAATCTGTGGATGTACCTGGCCAGTTTTGTGTTGTGGCTGCAGCTCCCCCAAGCCCTGTTATAGAGAGAAAAGGATCCCTCTAAATTTAAAGCTAACTGAAGTCAATTCATAAATTATGTTTACCCTGTCTAACTGAAATCATATACAAATGCAATACAGAAATCACCCAAATCGTTACATACCCATTTCGTCATAATGTAGGGACAGAGTTTAGGTCTGGGGTCAGATGAGTATAGGAGAAAGAGATGAAGAAATTGATTAATAGCCATGTGCTGACCTCATGACCCCATGTCGTGTGATGACCCCGTGATGTGTGACAACCCCGTGACCCTGTTCTGTGTGATGATCCCACGACTCCATGCTGTGATGCTTCCGTGCCGTGTGATGACCCCAGGCTGTGTGATGACCCCGTGCCGTGTGATGTCTCCGGGCTGTGTGATGACCCCGTGACTCTGGGCCGTGTGATGACCCTGTGCCGTGTGATGACCCCATGACATGTGATGATCCCGGGCCATGTGATGAGCCCATGACATGTGATGACCCCGGGCCATGTGATGACCTGGTGACCCCGTGCCATGTGATGACCTGGAGACCCAGGTCGTGTGATGACCTTGTGACCCTGGGCTGTGCGATGACCCTGTGAACCTGGGCTGTGTGATGACCCCGTGACCCCAGGCCGTGTGATGACCACTGCTGCTGTGTAATGTGATCTTTGCCCGTGATGCATTGGAATTTTAAATGCTTTGTTACAGATGGTCGACATGCTGTACTTTGTTGTCATTATGCTGGTGGTCCTGATGAGTTTCGGAGTGTCGAGACAGGCGATTCTACACCCAGATGAGGAACCTTCATGGAGATTAGCGCGGAATATTTTCTACATGCCATACTGGATGATCTACGGAGAGGTGTTTGCGGATCAGATAGACCGTAAGACTAGAATTTATAGTAAGACTCTGCTTCCTGTTTCTTGGGCAGATGATCAGTTCTAAAGCAACCAGGCTGCTGACAGGAGGTTACTACCACCAGTAATATCCCGACATTCTGCAGGCAAGCCCTTTAATCCCTGTTTCCTCCTCTCCTCTCCTGAAGGTGCTGACCCCAATTGGGGTACAGTTCCATGGGCGCCAATTGAGCTCTAGTAATTGACCCAGGATATTTAACCATAGGGGGCATCACATCCAAACCTGATCCTATCCTCGTCTGACATCCACATATGCACACTCTCCTGCAGGGGTCACTGGACAGAGATCAGGAGCAGGAATCCACCTCAGCCCTGAGACTAAAACTGAAGCCAATTATAAGATACATTAGCTGACCTGGCTGTGGTTGGATAACTCAGGTCAGAATAGTTATCAATCTGGCATTTTCCTGGTGTGTGCGGCCATGTGTCTAATCATTGAACCATTGGGAGGGAAGTTAGAGCATTATTAAATAAATGAAGTTATTGACAGACTGTTCAAATCTAAAAGGTTACCAGCCCCAGGAGACCAGACTCTTAAAGGACAAAAAATTAATTTGCCATAAACAAGTATAAGGAAAGCACAGATTGAGGGACCTTTAACTCCTGATACCATACAGCACTAATGGTGAATCTACTGCTTCATTAGAGAAAGGACAATAAGGGCCTTCATTTTCAGAAATTGGGATCAAGACCAATTGTGAAAATGTTGATAGGAATGTTGACCTGAGTTACAGCCCGTTAACCAACAGTGATCAGCAAAGACACTGTCATTGTTCAGATTTGAAAGATGCATTATTTAATATTGGAAAGTGGTGCCCAAAACCTGATTGCACATTTGATACAACAATTTCACAGCAATGTTGGGGAGAGCACGCCATACACGGGCTACATGTGAAAATCTATGGAACTTTTTACATTAGTTCCAGATAGTTGTGTAGAACAATCATCTGCCATGTCTGGTTTGTTTTCTAGCTTTGCAGTCACTGAGAATGAGGGCGGGATTATCGGCAGTGCGGGATTATTGGGAATGCCTGATAGCGGCGAGTGTGGGATTATCAGGAGCGCGGGGTTATTAGGATTGCGTTTTAGTGGCGAGTGCAGGTTATCAATGAATGTGTTTGGTGTTATCATTCTTCAGGACAAAGCTGTTGATAATTTGAGCGTGCGTACTGGAGGGTGAGAGAGTCGGTGTTTGATTCAGTATTTGCAGTCTCCATTTCCCTGGCCGGAACTCTCTGTACTTTATTCTCCAGGATTGCAACAAGTTCTTTTTTAAAATATATATTTCAGGAATTCTTGCTTTTGATGTGTGTGGAGATTTATTCTCATTGTCCTGTTTTATTTCCTTCATTTCTGCTGTACCTCGATGAAATCTTACACTAGTGTACGCCATGGAAATTAATCGTAAGTGTGAAACAGATTTTGGTGCTGGGGGGAGCAGTAGTTTGTCCGTATTGTGGATGTGATTTGATGGTGATGTTTGTGTGCGGTGATTCTGTTCTCTAGTCTGTGCTGCAGCCACAAAGGCTGAACAAACTCTCCTTGTTCTTTATTGAGTTTAGTTTGATCCTAATGGGCTGGAGTTCACCAGCCACAGGAGTGATTAAAGCTGTTCCAAGGTGACAGCCCAGCCTGACTGTGAGGTTCTGTCAGTTTATACGCTTGTTATGTTAAAGGCAATGACACAAATGATGTCACCGCCTCATCAGTTATACCGACCGTCAGTTTCCTGTGAAATTCAGGCACAATGTACAAGCAGACATGTGGTCTCCTTATTTCTAGGTGCTATGCATGCAGGCTACTTAGCCCAGCTCTGCACACTTAATATGGGGTACTTGCTGCTGGATATAATCCCCCACATTGTACGCACCTCCGCATGCACGTGTACCCCCACATTCTGTGCATCTATGCCCCCACATTCTACGCAGCCCCACATTCTGTGCACATGTACCCCCACATTCTGTGCATCTATGCCCCCACATTCTACGCAGCCCCACATTCTGTGCACGTGTACCCCCACATTCTGTGCATCTATGCCCCCACATTCTACGCAGCCCCACATTCTGTGCACGTGTACCCCCGCATTATGTGCACCTATACCCCCACATTATGTGTACATGTACCCCCCACATTCTATGCACCCCCGCATTCTGTGAACATGTACCCCTGCATTATTTGCGCGTATACCCCCGCATTCTGTGCACCTATACCCCCACATTATGTGTACATGTACCCCTACATTCCATGCATTCCCACATTCTGTGCACGTGTCTCCCCGCATTCTGTGTACGTGTACCCCAGAAAGCATCCACTAGAATTACAGACACTTCTGTAAAGATCCTCCAGAAAAGAGGTTTAAGGGTTGATTTCCCGAGACACGTGGCTAACAATCCCAGCTTCCTTTCAGCAGGAATCAGAAAATCGACTCTTCAATAATGTCAACAGTCACTTCACCATTCACTGCTCACTGTCACGGAACTGGCGCTGCACACAGGTCACCCAGGGCCTCGGTCCACACAATAGTCAGACATGGGGTCACCAAATAACGAGGGAGAACACAAAAAACAGGGGGCCTGGCACCCCGAAATAACGGTCAACAAAAACAAACTTTGGGCTTGGGGTAGATGCATCTTGTGTGATTCTTTGTTTGTATTAAAATGTGAGGAGTTTTTTTCATTTGTAGCTCCATGTGGAGAGAACCTGTATGATGATGATGGGAAGCGTCTCCCTCCCTGTATCCCAGGGGCCTGGATTATTCCTGCTATCATGGCTATTTACCTGCTAGTCGCTAACATTCTCCTCGTAAATCTGCTGATAGCTGTCTTCAAGTAAGAATCAGAACAGTTAACATGCTCATCTTTGAAACCCTGTAGTAATTGTTGGTTTATACAAGCTGTGGATTAGAATCAGCCCGTTAGTAGCTGACAATTTACCTGCTGCTGTTTCCTGTGGTTTACTTTGATCAGTTTTCCTGTGAACTTTCCTCTCTTGTTCCTTCAAAGCTCCAAATATTTTGTTCTATATGCTCTTCGTCCTCTCTTCATCCTCGCTGTGTCGAAATTGAGGCTCATTACATTGCTTCCTACTTCTTTCTTTTCCAGGGTCTTAAAACTGAGAGACTCCTCCTCTCCCCACCCCTGCCTTGCCTCTCTCCCCTCCCCCGCCTCCTACAATCTTCAGGCTTTGAAAACCCAAGCTTGATATCATCTAATCGTTACTTCCTGATTCTCCCTTGGTGATCCCTATACTGTGGACCTTGCCCCTTGCTCAGATTTCTTAACACAGGTCTGCTGACCGAGTTTTCCTCTTTCCTGCAGCAACACTTTCCTGGAGGTGATTTCCATCTCCAACCAGGTGTGGAAGTTCCAGCGCTATCAGCTGATCTTGACATTCCACGAAAGGCCAATCTTCCCTCCTCCGATCATCATCTTCAGTTATGTGTCCATGATCGCTCGGCACTTCTGTCGCAGAAAGAACAAGGAGGTGGACGAACGGGATCGGGGGCTAAGTGTGTGCACTGCTGTACTGAGAGCAATTGTGCCTTACATCCCCAGAGAACATCCCACTCCCGCTCAGTCCCTGCACCCCTCCCTGCCCCTTCCCCCTGTCCCTGTCCCTGCCCCTCCCCACCCCACCCCCTGTCTCCCCTGGCCCCTCCCCCTCTGTCCCTAGCCCTGTACCCTGCCTCCCCCTCCACACACCCTCCCCCTGTTCCCTCCCGTCTCTGTCCCTGCATCCCCTGCCCCCTGGCCCCTCCCCTGTCCCCCATCCCTGTTCCTTCCCCTGCACCCCTTCTAATCCCACCCTGCCCCTGCCCCCCTCCCCTCCCCGACCCCACTCCCCTGTTCCTAGTCCCCGTCCCCTCCCCTGCACCCCCTCCCCGCCCCATTCAACCTGCCTACCCTCAGCAACATAACATCATTCTTGGGTCTATGATGCCTTTTTTATTCAGCATTGAGACAGATTAGCATTGATTTTTAAAGATCTTTTACTTGCTTTATCTTACCGTGAATGCATAAACACTATTCTTACTCCCCCTTCCTTGTGACAGAACTAATCCTCTGTGAGGAAGAGCTGAAGAAACTGCAGGAGTTTGAGGAGCAGTGTTTGGAACAGTACTTCACAGAGAAGGAAGACCGAGAGCATTCATCAAATGATGAGCGCATTCGAATCACAGCTGAAAGGTGTGTTGTCAGCACTGGTGGACTCACCCTTTGTAGAATAAATTGGGTCAGGTGTATATTTTCAATGTGTGTCACGTTCTATTCCACACTGGCCAGAGTTTCCTGCTTCTGCACAGGACAGGCCCACGATTCGCCATTTAATAGAAACAGGAGGAGGCCATTCAGCCCTTCGAGTCTGTTCTGCCATTCAATTATAAGGAATCTTACAACACCAGGTTATAGTCCAACAGTTTTATTTGAAAATCACAAGCTTTCGGAGGCATTCTCCTTCGTCAGGTGAGTGTGAGATTCCATGGAAGGTACCGCATATATAGTCAGAGAACAATGCCTGGTGATCACAGATAATCTTTCCAACTGCCCGTTGTCAAGGCAATCAAAGGAGTCAAATAGTGTTCAGACAGAGAGACACCACACACAGGACCACCGAATACACAAACGGTCAGAACCCAAAGGCAGAGAGAGAGAGAGAAACATCCGAAAGGAAGAGAAAGAGAGAGAATGATCAGTTGTATTAAAAACAGATAACTTTTTTTCACTGATGGGGTTACGTGTAGCATGACATGAACCCAAGATCCCGGTTGAGGAAGTCCTCATGGGTGCGGAACTTGGCTATCAATTTCTGCTCAACAGTTTTGCGTTGTCGTGTGTCTCGAAGGCTGCCTTGCAGAACGCTTACCCGAAGGTCGGTGGCTGAATGTCCTTGACTGCTGAAGTGTTCCCCGACTGGGAGGGAACCCTCCTGTCTGGCGATTGTTGTGCGGTGTCCGTTCATCCGTTGTCGCAGTGTCTGCATGGTCTCGCCAATGTACCATGCTCCGGGGCATCCTTTCCTGCAACGTATGAGGTAGACAACGTTGGCCGAGCCACAGGAGTATGAACCATGTACCTGGTGGGTGGTGTCCTCTCGTGTGATGGTGGTATCTGTGTCGATTGTGTTGATTTCCTTGACAACGGGCAGTTGGAAAGATTATCTGTAATCACCAGGCATTGTTCTCTGACTATATATGCAGTACCTTCTATGGAATCTCACACTCACCTGACGAAGGAGAAAGCCTCCGAAAGCTTGTGATTTTTAGATAAAACTGTTGGACTATAACCTGGTGTTGTAAGATTCCTTACATTTGTCCACCCCAGTCCATCACCGGCATCTCCACATCATGGCCATTCAATTAGATCATGGCTGAGCTATATCTTAACTCCATCTACCCGCCTTGGTTCCGTAACCCTTAACACCCTCGCCTAACAAAAATCTATCAATCTCTGTTTTAAACATTTTCAATTGACCCCCAGCCTCAGGGAGAGAGAGTTCCAGATTTCCACTACCCTTTGTGTGAAGAAGTGCTTCCTGACATCACCCCTGAATGGCCTAGCTCTAATTTTAAGGTTATGCCCCCTTGTTCTGCACTCCCTCACCAGAGGAAATACTTTCTCTCTATCTACCCTATCAAATCCTTTAATCATCTTAAACACCTTAATTAGATCATCCCTTAATCTTCTATACTCAAGGGAATAAAAGCAATATTAAAGTGAGTGGGGGGAAACTGGGGGGCTAGAGAACGCAGCAGTGGAAATTTATTTGCCAAACCTTTTCTTTACATAACACGATGACATAAATGCAAATGCTGCATTTCCCAGGTTCAGTCCCTGGTTTGTGCTGAAGCAGCATTGGGCTGGCTTCTGATGTTCCCATGGTTTAATACTCCACCGACAGGAGTAACAGGCAGAGCAGAATCTCAGATCATCCTACATCTGGGTGATGGCTTATTTTGGGTGACTAACATTTCACACCAGATGGCTGCACAGAGTATAATTTCAGTTAGGGTCTTCACTAAGAAACTTGATCTCATTTATCTGACAAACTCTTCCCTCAAAATTTCAGGGTGGAGAACATGGCAATGCGTCTGGAGGAAGTGAATGAGAGGGAACATTTTATGAAAGCTTCACTCCAAACTGTTGATATTCGATTGGCCCAACTGGAGGAGTTCTCTGGCCGGATGGTCAATGCGATGGAAAAGCTGTCGGGTATCGATAAGACAGAGCTGACCCACACTCGCTCCAGGTGTCCTTCAGAGTGTGATGCTGCTTACCTGATCAGACAAAACAGCACTGAAGGAATGAGCATGTATCGCTTCCACATGGACGGAGATGACACTACCGTTGAAGATGGCGTGGGCCTAACATCTCCTTTGATGGGATCTCACAGGAGGAGTTACTCTGCAATCATGCTGAGAGACGATAAGGAACTTGTGGAACAGAAAATGCACGTGACACCAAAGCGGCAGTTTGGGCTCCGTCAATTCTCCAGCACCCGTGGACTGGAGGGAGGCAGCCAAATGTTGGGAGTCACACAAGACCCCAGGAGGCTCAACTCTTGTATAGACATCTTTGTTTCTTCATCTGATGGCTATCAAAGTCCACTGAAGACGAAAGAGGAAACCAGTTACCAAAGGTTCCTGCGTTCAACGGAAGCTGGTTTTAATGGAAAAGCTGTCTCAGTAGAGCGAACAAAGTTGGAGGCTTGTATCTCCTTCCCCTTGGAGAAGTCCAAAGCAGCTAGCTATTTTCCTCCACAGACTTATGGCACATGCCAGACCACAATGGTAAAGTCTAGAAGTGTCATATTTGGACCAGGAGGTATGGTGCCCGGTCAAGAAGAAAACTGGAGCTCAGACTATGGCTACATTATGGACCATGTACATTCTGCCGGCACCTCCTCTACAATCACCCCAGAATGGGCCACTCAGTGCAAGTTCAAGTTTCGGAAGGATGTGCCTCAAGAACAAGTGCCGGTGAAAGAAGGCACCCACCAAATATTACTGTCCTCTCCTGAGACACAAGCAGAACAAAAACAGCAGCTGACCGACACGGAGGATGATGGAGACATTGGCAGCAGTGTTTTCTATCTATCCACACCTACAGCAAGGGGACCAAGAATGATCCCAAAATCCAAAAACTTCCTAACAGTGAAACCAGATAGATTAATCTCTCCGAGGTCAAAGAGTCTTCACGGGCACAACAGGAAAACTATGCGCATGATGGGTGACAGCTTCAACAAACCGAAACAAGCATTCAGCACAAAGGACCTGCGGGAGATGTGTGAGGCTCCCCAGCGGCCAGAAAGCGACAGAGCAGCCGGCCCGGAGAAGAAGAAATCCACTGAGACCTTTTGCTAAACGATTTTATTCAGTCTCCCGTTACCCAGAATTTCAATTGTTATCAGATGAAGTTTAGTGTACGGATTTAAAACATCTTTAGTCTCTTTTTCACCAATTTCTTCCTCCCCCCCCCCCACCCCTAAAGACACTGATCCTTGCTGTGGGACAGATACAGGGTCTCCAGTAGCCCCCCAATACTTCCGCAAGTGGTCATTCATCTGTGAGCCTAGACCGTCTGTGCCGGGGCCTTTCCACCAAGGGGGGCATCACAGCTGATCACAATCCTGTCCACACCTTCCACCAGGGGTCACTGGATCAGACAGAACCCCTGGTTGGTTTTCCCCTGTCTAGACAGCACACTGGAAATGTAATGCACCAATTGCTGTCTGAGCTAGGCCTCAGATTGAACCTGGGTCCTTCCTGCATCACCAGGCTCAGTTACACACTATATGGTAAATTTACCCGCAGACATTGTAGCCTAGGTCCTAGTGTAATGGTGATGGTACAGTGAGAAATTATATCGGATCAGCAGGTTAACATGAACTCGTGGAAACTCAAGAATCAAGTGAAGGAAACTTCCTCTCTTGACATAGAATCATAGAAAGTTACGGCACAAAAGGAGGCTATTTGGCCCATCGTGTCCGTGCCAGTCGAAAAGAGTTATGCAGCTTAATCCCACTTTCCAGCACTTGGTTTGTAGCCCCGTAGGTTATGGCACTTCAAGTACGCATCCATGTACTTTTTAAATGAGTTGAGAGTTTCTGTCTCTGCCACCCTTTCAGGCAGTGAGTTCCAGACCCCCACCACCCTCTAGGTGAAAAAATGTCTCCTCAGCTCCCCTCTAATCCTTCTACCAATTACTTTAAATTTATGCCCCCTGGTCACTGACCTCTCTGCTAAGGGAAATAGGTCCTCCTTATCTAGTCATAATTTTATTCCTCAATTAAATCTCCCCTCAGCCTCCTTTGTTCCAAAGAAAAAAAACCCAGCCTATCCAATCTTTTCTCATAGCTAAAATTCTCCAGCCCTGGCAACATCCTCATAAATCTCCTCTGTACCCTCTCTAGTGCAATCACATCTTTCCTGTGATGTGGTGACCAGAACTATACACAGTACTCAAGCTGTGGCCTAACTAGTGTTTTATACGGTTCTAGCATAACCACCCTGCTCTTATATTCTATGCCTTGGTTAATAAAGGAAAGTATCCCGTATGTCTTCTTAACCATGTTATCTAACTGTCCCACTACCTTCAGGGATCTGTGGACATGCACTCCAAGATCCCTTTGTTCCTCTACACCTCTCAGTATCCTCCCATTTATTGTGTATTCCCTTGCCTTGTTTGCCCTCCCAAATGCATCACCTCACAATTCTCCAGATTGAATTCCATTTGCCACTTTTCTGCCCACCTGACCAGTCCATTGATATCTTCCTGCAGTCTACAGCTTTCCTCCTCACTATCAACCACACGGCCAATTTTTGTATCATCTGCAAACTTCTTGATCATGCCCCCTACATTCAAGTCTAAATCATTAATATATACCACAAAAAGGGACCTAGTACTGAGCCTTGTGGAACCCCCTTCCAGTCACAAAACACCCGTCGACCATTACCCTTGCTTCCTGCCACTGAGCCAATTTTGGATCTAACTTGCCAGCTCCCCTTGGATCCCATGGGCGTTTACTTTTATGACCAGTCTGCCATGTGGGACCTTGTCGAAAGCCTTGCTAAAATCTATTTAGACTACATCAAATGCGTTACCCTCATCTACCCTCCTTGTTACCTCCTCAAAAAATTTAACTAAGTTAGTCAGACACGACCTTCCCTTAACAAATCCATGCTGACTGTCCTTGATTAACCTATGCCTTTCTAAATGACGATTTATGCTGTCCCTCAGAATTGATTCCAATAATTTGCCCACCACCGAGGTTAGACTGACTGGCCTATAATTACTTAGTCTATTTATTAAGTCTAATTAGTACTACTATTACTACAGTCTCATTACTAAACACACAGCTCATTTCTGATCATTTTGTAAATACATAATTTGATTGAAAGAAATGCAGAAAAATAATAGTTTATTTTTCTTGCAAAGGGAATTATTCTACCTCAGGATTCCTTCCTCCAGGATGTAAATTAAACAGCCAATGCTGCTTTTGATTGGAGTGTACACTCATTTCATTTCCAAAATACTTCATAGAGTCTGATTCCTGTGCTGCAGAGACTATGCGTTAACTTACAATGTGCTGTAACCGTTAGACTCAGCGGTAACTCTCGCCCATTTCAGACACTGGGCCCTGCTCCCTAGCAATCCAACACTTGTTGCTCTTTATAAATTAAATCTGCTGTTGCCAAATCTGTGGGTTTAAAACATCCTGGCAACTTTCTGTAACATGCTGAGTGGCTCGAAGTACTTTTTCATGTTTAAGATCCTGGCGTGCTGTCTCTTAAAAATACACATTTTCTCATGGTTTTAGTCAGTACTTTTGAAGTGGAATTTTCTTAGAGAACAATAGTAATAAAAATGTTGGGTTTATTATGGCTGAATTCTTTGTCTTTTTTTTAACCCCACCCCCCCCCGTATGTAAACAAGTATTTATTTAAATTGTGTTTATGATTGTGGCTCGGTGTCCTGATGAGTTTCACAGTGAATGGTGTTCACGGGCGTGTGTGTTCACGGCGAGTCGTATTGCTAACCATGCAACTTGAGGGGGTCCCTGAGATCTGATTCCTGTTCTCATCAGTTGTGTGAAACAAAAAGAAATAGAACTAAGAGACTAAAAGAAAATCAGGCAATTGTCAGATAATGTAAAATGTTGAGCAGGCTGGGGCTTTTTTCTTTGGAAAACAGACAATTAGAGGAGACCTGAAAGAAAGACTTGAAAGGCATCACCTCAGGATGTCCCAAAGAGCTTTACAGTTGATGAAGTACTTTGGAAGTATAGTCACTGTTGTAATGTAGGAAACGTGGCAACCAATTTGTGCACAGCAAGGTTCCACAAACAGCAATGTGATAATGACCAAATTGGTTTTAGTGATGTTGGTTGAGGGATAAATGTTGGCCAAAAGAACTCCCCAGCTCTTCTTCCAATAGTGCCACGGGATCACTTACTGAGAGGGCAGATGGGGCCTCGGTTTAACGTCACACCCGAAAGATGGCAACTCCGACAGTGCAGCACTCCCTCAGCACTGCACTGGAGTGTCAGCGTAGATTTTGTGCTCAAGTCTCTGGAGTGGGACTTGAACCCATGACCTTCTGACTCAGAGGTGAGAGAGTTACCACTGAGTCATGGCTGACACTTTAGATGAGGTACCACAGGGCAATTGGTGTCCATGGAACTGTATCCTTGCAAGAGGAGAGGCACAGAACACCAGAGTGGGGAAAGTAATAATCTGCGCTTTATCTGGGGTGGAGAGTTCTACAGCACCAAACTCAAGAGATACTTTAAACAACAGTTTCCATGAAGAAAAGGGCATCATTACAAACTCTAGCAGTTTTCCAATTAAAGTGTTCACTTAGGAGAATAGAAATGTACAGCACAGAAAGAGGCCGTGCTTTAATCAACTTGGTTGAAAAATTCAGCAAATAGCACACCTCACTCTGCCTCTATAATCTCCCTCCAACCTCTGTTGACAGCAGTTACTGACCAGCTTCAAATCAAAGAATTTATTTCCTAACTATTTAAACAGAAGAGATATTTTACTGGTTTAAACATCCAGGCCTACAGTTTGGACCTTTTGATCCTCATAAACCAAAATCAATAATTAACATCATTCCTGTATTCAATCCCTAAATATTCAGCTAGTTACTGTTTAGCAGGTCACTGAGAGACAAATCATTTTCCAGAAGGTGCTGACTCTCGGTGGGGTACAGTTCCTGAAGGTGCTGACTCTCGCTGGGGGACAGTTCCTGAAGGTGCCGACTCTCGCTGGGGTACAGTTCCTGAAGGTGCTGACTCTCGCTGGGGTACAGTTCCTGAAGGTGCTGACTCTCGCTGGGATACAGTTCCTGAAGGTGCTGACTCTCGCTGGGATACAGTTCCTGAAGGTGCTGACTCTCACTGGGGTACAGTTCCTGAAGGTGCTGACTCTCGCTGGGGTACAGTTCCTGAAGGTGCTGACTCTCGCTGGGGTACAGTTCCTGAAGGTGCTGACTCTCGCTGGGGTACAGTTCCTGAAGGTGCTGACTCTCGCTGGGGTACAGTTCCTGAAGGTGCTGACTCTCACTGGGTACGAAGCCATTGTCTTTGGTCCCCTCCACAAACTCCGTTCCCTAGCCTCCGATTCCATCCCTCTCCCTGGGCACTGTCTGAGGCTGAACCAGACTGTTTGCAACCTTGGCATACAATTTGGCCCTGGACTGAGCTTCTGACCCCATATCCTCTCCATCACCAAGATTACTTACTTCCACCTCCGTTACATTGCCCGTCTCCACCCCTGCCTCAGCTCATCTGCTGCTAAAACCCTCATCCATGCCTTTGTTATCTCCAGACTCGACTATTCAAATGCTGCCCTGGCCGGCCTCCCATCCTCCATAAACTTGAACTCATCCAAAACTCTGCTGCCCTTATCCTAACTTACACCAAGTCCCGTTTACCCATCACCCCTGTGCTCGCTGACCTACATTGGTTCCCGGTCTGGAAACGCCTTGATTTTAAAATTCTCATCCTTGTTTTCAAATCCCTCCATGGCCTTGTCCCTCCCCATTTCTGTAATTTCCCCCAGCCCTACAACCCTCCGAGATCTCTGCGCTCCTCCAATTCTGGCCTCTTGCATATCCCGCACTTCCTTCACCCCACCATTGCCAACCATACCGTCAGCTGCCTAGGCCCTATGGTCTAGAATACCCTCCCTAAACCTCTCTATCTCTCTCTCCTCCGTTGTTCCTTAAAACCTACCTCTTTGACCAAGCTTTTGGTCACCTTTTTTTAGTTCAGCATCCATTTTTTAAATGACATTCTTGTGAAGTACATTGGGTCATTTTTCTATGGTAAAGGCGCTATATAAATGCAACTTTTTTTTCTCTCATCCGCAGGCTGTTCCCCCCCCTCCCCCCCGGCTGTTCCCCCCCCTCCCCCCCGGCTGTTCCCCCCCCTCCCCCCCGGCTGTTCCCCCCCGGCTGTTCCCCCCCCTCCCCCCCGGCTGTTCCCCCCCCGGCTGTTCCCCCCCCTCCCCCCCGGCTGTTCCCCACCGCTCCCCTCCGGCTGTTCCCCCCCCGGCTGTTCTCTCTTCCCCCCCGGCTGTTCCCCCCCGGCTGTTCTCTCTTCCCCCCCGGCTGTTCCCCCCCGGCTGTTCTCTCTTCCCCCCCGGCTGTTCCCCCCCGGCTGTTCTCTCTTCCCCCCCGGCTGTTCCCCCCCGGCTGTTCTCTCTTCCCCCCCGGCTGTTCTCTCTCCCTCTGGCTGTTCCTCCTCCCTCTCCCCCTCTCCTGGCTGTTCCTCCTCCCTCTCCCCCTCTCCTGGCTGTTCCTCCTCCCTCTCCACCTCCCCCCAGCTGTTCCTCCTCCTTCTCCCCCACCCCCTGGCTGTTCCCCCCTCCCCCTGGCTGGTCCCCCTCCCCTTGGCTGTTCCTCCACCATCTCCCCTCCCCCCGGGCTGTTCCTCCTCTCCCCCTCGCTGTTCCCCCTCTCCCCCTCGCTGTTCCCCCTCCCCCTCGCTGTTCCCCCCGGGCTGTTCCTCCTCCCTCTCCCCCTCCCCGGGCTGTTCCTCCTCCCTCTCCCCCTCCCCCGGCTGTTCTTCCTCCCTCTCCCCCGGCTGTTCTTCCTCCCTCTCCCCCTCCCCCGGCTGTTCCTCCCTCTCCCCTCCCCCCGGCTGTTCCTCCCTCTCCCCTCCCCCCGGCTGTTCCTCCCTCTCCCCGGCTGTTCCTCCCTCTCCCCCTCCCCCCGGCTGTTCCTCCCTCTCCCCTCCCCCCGGCTGTTCTTCCTCCCTCTCCCCCCCCGCCTCCTGGGCTGTTCCCTCTCCCTCCCTCCCCCGGAGCGGGCTCTGAGGCGGCGGCCAGGCCCATGCTTCAAACCGAGTTGGGTGTTTGAGGCGCGGCTTGTCCCCACTCCCAGGCCGCGGCCCCGCCCTCGCTCACTCCCCGCAGGCGCGCTTGGGATGTTCGGAGTGTCCGGAA
Organism: Heptranchias perlo; assembly: GCF_035084215.1. Classification (NCBI taxonomy): domain Eukaryota; kingdom Metazoa; phylum Chordata; class Chondrichthyes; order Hexanchiformes; family Hexanchidae; genus Heptranchias; species Heptranchias perlo. The sequence goes on along the minus strand of NC_090362.1, from coordinate 10,901,264 downwards.
TGAAGAGCTCGAAGCCGAGTTTTAGGAGCTACCTTCCGGCGGCGGAGGTGAGGCAGAGACCGGGGGAGAGGGAGTGGGCCCGGGTACAGGCGCTGAGGGGCGGCCGGTGGGAGAGAGGCCGGAGCCGGGCTCTGTATTAATGCCACCCCGGCCTCTATCTCTTTAACAGCACTGATTTTTCCTTGTTTATTTCCGCAGAGCTCCTTCCCCAGCCGGGCCGAGGTGAGCCGGGTTTGCGAGGCCGCGCTGTTGCCGGGTGAGCCGCTTCTATTTACTGCCGTTTATCAGAGGCCCCGAGTCTCAGTCTTTGAGTTTGCTGTAGTTTCCCGGACTCCTGATGTCGGTGCCTGAGAGGCCCTGGGTCCCGGGTCCCTCTCCACCCCGGGAGACCAGGCTGTCAGACGGGGCTTATTCCCCATCTCAGCCGTGACTCAATGGGTCTCTCTCGCTCCAGAGTCCGTACTGAGGGAATGTTGCGTGCCTGGGGGGACGTCTTTCGGTTTTTGCTCGCCAAGGGTATTAAGGGATACGGAGTTAGGTCAGATTAACCACCATCTCATTGAATGGTGGAACAGGCTCCAGGGGCAGAATAGCCAACTTCTAAACTGAAGCCCCATCTGCTCTCCCAGGTGGATGTAAAAGATCCCATGGCATTACTTTGAAGAAGAGCAGCAGAGTTCTCCCTGGTGGAAAAAGAAATGGACTATCTGGTCTTTACCTTATTGCTTTTTGTGGGATCTTGTTGTGCACAAATTGGCTGCCATGTTTCCTACATTACAACAGTGACTGCACTTCAAAAGTGCTTCATTTGCTGTAAAGCACTTTGAGACATCCTGAGGTCGTGAAAGGTGCTATATAAATGCGAGTTTTTATATGTAGACCAATGAGATCAGGAGCGAGGCATGGTTAGAGCCACATGTGGATCATATCACTGGGACCCCTCTGTGTCTTGTCTTTCAATCACACGTCCAGTGACTATAAATTACAAATGGTTTTAAATTCAGGAGGATATAGATTGATAAATTGGGTAGGTAGATGGCAGATAAAATTTAATGTGAAGAAATGAGGTGATACATTTTGTGAGGAAGAATGAGAGAAAAGATACACTAAATGGAGGAGTCAAAGAGCAGAGACTCAAGGGGTTCAGATACACAGTGAAGGACAGGGTGATAAAGCTGTAAGTAGATATATATTATTAGGATTTATAAAGAGGTGCAAAGCAAAGAGGGGGACAAATGTGACATGAGTCTAAAAAATTTGGAAGTTTTCAATCATGATATGGGGGATAGCTCGTGATGGTGCAGAGTGTACGTGTGGGAAAGAAAAGGCTTGATGAGCTGAACAGCATTTTTTGTTCACTGTATTTACAGGACAGGTATAGTTGGTTTAGTCAGCCTGATAAGCACATCTTATCTTTGCGTAATTGCGGTTGCGATTGTCATCTTATTTCAGACTCTGAATGGTGTTTCTGCACAGCCTGCTTCCCACGGTTCATGTTTGGGGCTGAGAGTTGTGTGTGCAGTGAGTTGTGTGTGCTGTGCTCCCTTTTTTACTCTTCATGCAGGTGCCAATTGCCTTGGGCTTCACTGTGTAATGTGGAGATTGATTTATAATCACTGTAAATGTGGGAAATTAATTCCCCCATTGACTGTACAGAAACTAACCCTCTGAACAGTGATACCATCGGTTCCAGTTACATTGGGCGGATTACACTAAGGAGTAGAGCTGACCAAGCGACAATGACACATTCACCTTTAGCTGCACTCCTGCAGTGTAAAACCATTCAAGGACGGAGTGGTTTGATGTCCTGTGTCCTGTAATGATCAAGGCTGCGGGTCCTTGAATACAGCCTCTAACCCCGGCAGATTCAGAGCTCTAGCTGCTGCAATGGTGTTGGAGCAGTTTCTCACAGGTCTCAGTTACCACATCTCATTTCTTGTGGCAGATCTCATGTGATGCTGCAAGGAAGTGAGTACAGGACTGCAATGTACAAGCCTCTGTACCAGTGTACAGGTGGCTGAGTGCTCAACATGGCTGGGAATACCCCTGGCAAGTGAATCTGGAAAGTTCCTCTTGTTCTGCCATGTCCTGTGTTGAGATCTCCACTTCAGGAGCACTGGCACTAGCATGGGTTTGGCACGGGATGAGGCTGTGTTTGAGCAGCCGGCACTAGTATGGGTCTGGCACGGGATGAGGCTGTGTTTGAGCAGCCGGCACGAATACAGGTCTAGCACGGGATGAGAATATGTGTGAGCAGCCGGCACTAGCACGGATTGAGATTGTGTGTGAGTAGTCGGCACTGGCATGGGGTGAGGCTGTGTATGAGCAGTTGGCATTAGCACGGGTCTGGCACAGGATGAGATTGTGTGAGATCTCCACATCGGGAGTGCCGGCATGATATGAAAGGAGCTGGTGACTTCTGTGTAGGGTTTTTTCCCACCCCCAGAGACACTTGTCGCCTCTATATTGCAGTGTAACCTCCAAATGTAATGTAAATGGAGCATTAATCAACTGCACAACTCTTCCCTGTGAGCTTCAAAACTGACATTTTAAACTCGATACACTGGATGTGGCTGACATCATTTAGGTGTCAGCCGTGGCTCAGTGGTAACACTCTTGCCTCTGAGTCAGAAGATTTTGGATTCAAGTCCCACTCTAGAGTCTTGAGCGCATAATCTAGACCGACACTCCAGTGCAGTACTGAGGGAGTGCTGCACTGGTTGAGGTGTTAAACCGAGGCCCCGTCTGCCCCCTCAGGTGGATGTAAAAGATCCCATGACACTATTGGAAGAAGAGCAGGAGAGTTTTTCCCAGTGTCCTGGCCAATATTTACCTCAACCAACACCTAAAAAGAGATGATCTGGTCATTATCTCATGCTGTTTGTGGGACCTTACTGTGCACAAATTGGCTGCAGTGTTTCCTACATTACAACAGTGACCATAATTCAAAAGTACTTAATTGGTTGTAAAGTGTTTTGGGACGTCCTAAGGGCATGAAAGGCACCACGAAATGCAAATCTTTCCTTCTTACCTTCCCTCCTTTCATTCCTCCCTTTATAAAACTGTACATTTTTTGACTTTATGCATTGAAACATCTGCCTATTTACTGAAAGATGCTAAATTCTTGCAGAACAGAAAGGAAAGTCTGGAGAAATAGCTGTAACATAAAGGTCTGAAATAATAACTTTGCAGTGATATAAAGTGAGCTGTGGTATTATTGACTACACACAGACTGTACCGAGCTGGGTTTTAATGAGTGGGAGGTATTTAGTCACAAGTAGGTAGCATTCCCTCCCCCCCCCCCGCGTGTTAATGTGTGGGAGGGGCTGATAACCGAGTTACACTGAACACATTCAGCCAGTGCTAGGGTCATGTGATAACAGCACTAATGGCGTGACTCAGTCACATGGCCATGGGTTTTAATATTCCAACAGAAAAGGTTTTGTTTAACCCAGCACAAAGAATGTGTTTCACGTGAACAGATTAATAAATGACAGGCCGGAATGAATATCTCCTGCACATTTGAGGAAGGCTCGGACTTGTCACTAACTTATCGCTGCAGTGGTTACAGGTTTGATTTACACAGCTCTTCCTTTCTGACACCTGGTTTGCCCAGATGACATGTAGTTTAATTTGGTTTCTTTTTGCTGCTCGCACCAAGTCCTGTTCACCCATCACCCCTGTGCTCGCTGACCTACAATGACTCCTGGTTCGACAACACCTCGATTTTAAAATTCTCATCCTCATTTTCAAATCCTTCCAAGGCCTCGCCCCTCTGTAACCTCCTCCAGTCCTACAACCCTCTGAGATCTCTGCATTCCTCCATTTCTGGTCTTTTGCACGTCCCCAATTTCCTTCACTCCACTATTGGCAGCTGTGCCTTCAGCTGCTTAGGCCCTAAGTTCTGGAATTCCCTCCCTAAACCTCTCCACCTCTTCTCCTTTAAGATGCTCCTTAAAACCTACCTCTTTGACCTGTGCTAGTATCTCCTTATGTGGATCGGTGTCAAATTTTGTTTGATAATCGCTCCTTTGAAGCGCCTTGGGTGTTTTATTACATTAAAGACGCTATATAAATGCAAGTTGATGTTGTGATGGAGCGGGGAGCTATTTCTAACACATCCCCATCCCTTTCCTGGTGCTAAAACTGGCCTGTGGCCTTGTCTCTGCACGGGTAAATGCTAACACACCAGCACACACCCAGATGCAGTTTGCCTCATCTTGTGTCTGTCTAATGAATCTTATAATAAGGATCTTTGGACCATGAGTTCGCATCACAACGCCCATTTTGCACCAGTTTCCAGCACTACTCGAATTTTTGGGATATTTGAGTGTTCTGGGTGTCACAGTCAAGCTGTGCTGTCCTCGGCCGATGTTAATACATGTTCACTTCATCAAGACTTTATATGTTTTGTTGTACCAGAGAAAAGATTTCCAGACAACTGGCTCTTGTAAAACTCTCAAAAGCAGCAGGGATTCAGGGCTCAGTTTCTAGACAAAAATCAGCTTAAAAACAAAACTGGTTAGGAATCATTTTAGAATCCAAGAATCTCTGTGAAAACTGTTTTCAAAAAATTTAAGTGGATGAAAGGGCAATTTATTTGGACTGAATTTTTAAAGTACTAATTTATTATGTGTGCTTGAGGCACAAATAGCATCTGAGGTGGTGCCACGTTTGACCGGTGGAAAGTGCAGACGTTGTGTAGTCTGTAGAGAAACCTGTGGCCAATGTGGCACTGTGTCTTTGGATTGGCATTTCCATGGAGTTTCTGACCGGCAGTGTGACGTTGTTTTGTGTGTGACGGGCTGTATGCTACCACTCGCTGTACAACTGGCTCACCCGCCCACCACACATGGGCAGCAGCCACTTTACAACCTGGAGCTTGGGTACCAATGCCAGCTTTCAGACCAGGCTGCAGTTTCCTTAAGTTTTCGATATGAACGAACAGATGTTTGATTATGAATACACAAGCAGGTCTCACTGTTGGACTGATTTACAACCATCTCAAACATGTAAAACGGGAGCAGTTGCAACCCTGCTGGGTGAGTGAAATAAATCCCAGCGTGGAGTGACGCGCTAATGAAACCTCAGAGCAGTGAGGTACTGCGCAGTAATGGTTTTCCTCATTAAAATCACAAGCTTTCTGTGAGACATCAAACAGTGAGTAGGTGTATGCTCTGTACAGCAGTTCTTAAACAAAAGCAGCTTCACAGCTGTTTGTTGGAGTGTTTTTAATCTTTTAATATCCCCCTTGGATTTTTGCTAGTCAAGTTGAAGGACATCAGAACAGAAAAATGGAGAACTTCCTTGCTTCCTTATTTCATGCACCCTGCGTCAGCATTAAACCCTCCCAGGTCAGGTCCAGCACAGCCAGCTACAGAGTAACTTCCCAACCTTGTTATCCTCATTTCCTGGTCTGTAAAGATGGGGATGGGGCAGGTATTAACAGCCATTAACATCAGGGGAATGTTTGGAATTTGGTTTATGGTCAATAAGTGTCTGATGTAGCTTGAAAACCTACTTAAACCTGCCCACTATTTAGCGCTCTGGCTCGGTGGGTAAAGAGGCTGATGGTAGTACTGAGACAGACCAGACAGTCCCGCTATCCACTGTGAGTCTGGGCTGTGTTAGTCACTCAGCCAGGACTCCTGCTCCTGGTCACTGTCTGGCTGTAGGAGCTGGAGAATGCGTATGTGTGAATGTCAGGTCAGGACAGGATCGAGAAGGGCCATGATACCCTCATAGTTGTATATCTTGCCCACACCTGCCGTGTGGGTGAGGTATCCGAGGGCAGCGGGGGCCGGAGGCGTGGCCCGTGCCCCAGCGGGGGCCGGAGGCGTGGGGAAACCTGATCAATCCTCTACCAGGGGAATATGTGCTGTGACATGACCCAAAATCAAACCTGCAATCTAATTTACTTTGCATTTGTTCCAGATGTTGTTGCTTGTCCTGCTATAATTCGTGCTATGTGGGGCACAGGGTCTGCTCTATTGCATCCTCTTCAAGTTTATATAGACCATTGAAAATTAGCTTTTCTATTCCCTCGAAGCAAATGATTTCACTCCCTGTTTAATTGAAGTAGAAGTGTTTGCTGCTCTTCTTGTAGGAGTGTGTCTGATACAGCTTATAGAAAAATCAGCTTTAAATGGGCTTCGACTCAATTATTTTGTAAATGGTCATTTTCTCAATGTTTTGGCGTTGACTCAAGATAGGAAGTTTATGTGAGTGTTAGACATGTATCTGAAACACGTAGTGTCAGCTTGGCTCAGTTGGTACTGCTCTTGGCACTGAGTCAGAAGGTTTTGGGTTGGTGTCCCACTCTGGGATGTGAGCCAATGATCGAGGCTTGCAATCCAGTGCAGTACTGAGGGAACGCTGCAACGTCGGAGGGTCAGTACAGAGGGCGTACCGCACTGTCGGAGGGTCAGTACTGTGGGAGTGCTGCGCTGTCGGAGGGTCAGTACTGTGGGAGTGCTGCACTGTCGGAGGGTCAGTACTGTGGGAGTGCTGCACTGTCGGAGGGTCATTATTGAGGGAATGCTGCACTGTTGGAGGGGCCGTCTTTTGGATTAAATATTAAAGCGTCTGCCTTTTCCTGTGCTTCAGGTGGACACTAAAGATCCTAGGGCACTTTTTGAAGAAGAGCAAGGATTCCTCCTGATGTCCCAGTCACTAATACCCCCCTTCAAACAACATCACCAAAATAATCTCATTGCAATTTGTGGGATCTTGCTGAGTACAAAATGGCTGCCAGATTCCTGAGGAATGTGAGCAGGCACTTTATAAATACAATCTTCATTTTGAGTGTTTCGGAAATAAACCACATTGCAGCTTTTCTGTTGTAACCTCAGACACACCAGAATAAACCTGTCATTTCTGTCGTCTTTTAATTAAGAACAAGATGAATGACCAAAGGGAATCCCAGCCTACTGTCTGATTAATGCTATTGGCAATCAACACCTTTCAGACAGCCGCATCCCTTCCATTCTGGTGCATTTGGATGAAAAATGTCTGAATCGGCTGTAATTTTAGACAGAGCCCTTGTTGAGTTGTCCTGGGCAGCATGTGGTGCTTGGTTTAACACTGGTTATACTGCAGCCATTGATCTCATGGCAGCTTTACTGTACCTTAGGTGTTTGGCAGGATCCCAGCTTAATGTCTGAGCTTCCAAACTTCTTCCTTCATTACCTGTCACCTGATCCTGCTCTAGGAGGAGAGTAAGAGAATGTTCCACTGTCACATGTTTACTTTCTGAGAAATGTTGGTGAGATTGTGAATGGCACCCCACTGTGTGCAAATCTCTAAATTCTGTCTGGTAAAGAAGGGCTGAACATGAAGCAGCTTAAGCTGGATACCCAAGAGCAGTTACTCGGTGAAGACCATGTATCTGATCTCCCACCACCCCCACGATGGCTCAGCAGGTAAATGTGCATAGTAGTAACACAACTTGCATTTGTTTAGTGCCTTATTACTTCTTCAAAGTGCTTTACGACCAATTAATTATTTCTGAAGTACAGCAGCCACTCTTGTTAATATAGAACAGGTTAGGGGGCTGATTGGCCTACTCCTGTGCCTATGTTGGCAAAAGCAGCAGCTAATTTGCATACAGCAAGGACCCACAAACAGCTTAATGAATGAATAACCAGGTAATGTTTTTGATGGTGTTGGTTGAAGGAAGAATTTCGGTCGGACCTGAACAATACAGACCAGGAAAGTTCCAGGCTCAATCCTGGGACTGTGTTGAGCTAGCTGGTCTCGGCTTGGGCAGCAGCAGTGCTGCTAAAATTGACCTCAGGAGTTCCTGGGTTAGAGAGGGGTAAAATGAGCCTGGGTTTCCCGGGCTAGAGAGGGTTAAAATGAGCCTGGGTTTCCTTTGCCAGAGAGGGTTAAAATGAGCCTGGGTTTCCTGGGCTAAAGAGGGGTGAATTGACTCATGATTGATGTCCTGTGACTCATGCTGCAAAGAGCATGTGTAGACGTCCACTAAGGACAAGATTGTGTTTGACTGTGATGCCAGCACGGTAGAATAGCCAGGTTCTGGAGGGCTGTCACCACCCATAGAATTGTACCTTGGTGAGAGTCAGCATCTTTTGCGGGGTGGAATTCCCCACTCACTAATGCGGTGTGTGGTCTAACTGAGAGAGCTGACATCAGCATTGACTTGTGTTGGTTTGTTGTTGAGGGAGTCTCTAAACATTAGTTATCACACCACTGTGGTCCCCACAGTCTCATTTAGAATCATGCTTCTTAACTAGCCAATTTCTGACATTTCTTCGGGATTTCACTCTGAATATTCACACGTTATGTTGTGAAGTGTCAGAGTTCAGCTGATGCACGAGAGAGTTACAGGGGGACGACGCTGTGCCTGTACTGGGATCTTAGCGCTGGTACTAAACTCCACTATGTTGTGACTGAAACTCAGGGCTCACAGGTCCCCAGCACAGAGGGTGGGTGAGTGCAGTTTGAACATTTTTGAAAACTTAAGATTTGATTTTTTTTGTGTGACTGCCCATACTTAACGCTAGAATTAAGCATAGAAACTTATAAAGAACTACACTAAACACAACTGATTTTGTTGGCCCCTCTCTCCCCGACTCCCGACTCCCTACTCCCCACCGATCCAAACAAAATTCGGTCTGGATCCTATTTGAAATAAGTAGATTGTGAAATGTTAGGCTGGAAGCCAAAGCCTTTGATTCTGGAGCCACAAGCCATAGATTGAAAGTCTGCAGGTTGTGATGGGGTCTGAACAGGACACTGAGGTAATTCTAATACCCGGCTGCTTTATTCCAGGGGAACTTGTGGTGAGTGAGACCAGTAACGTCAGAAAATGCATCGCTACCGACACGAGTGCTCACGATCTTTATGGGACGCTGCTGTGCACCAACTTCAAGATCTCCTTCATTACAAAGGATGTGACACCTTTTCGGGTTTGTGCTCTCTTGTAATCTTTCCACACTTTAATGAAATATCTTTTAAAATAAGCACAAACAAGTTGGAATTTGTATTTCATAAAATCCTAGATTAGAGAAACTGGGGTTGTGTTCTCCTTAGAGCAGAGAAGGTTATGGGGAGATTTAATAGAGGAGTTTAAAATTAGGAGGGGTTTTGAATAGGGAGAAACTGTTTCCACGGGCAGGAGGGTCAGTAACCATAGGACACAGATTTAAGGTAATAGGCAAAAGAACCAGAGGGGAGATGGGAATTTTTTTACGCAGCGAGTTGTTACGATCTGGAATGCGATGCCTAAAAGGGCGGTGGAAACAGATTCAATAGTAGATTTCAAAAGGGAATTGGATAAATACTTGAAAAAAAATGATTTCAGGGCTATGGGGAAAGAGCAGGGGATTGGGACTAATTGGATAGCTCTTTCAAAGTCACGATTGGCTGAATGGCCTCCTTTTGTGCGGTGTGATTCTAGGAGGCCATTTGGCCCATTGCACCTGTGCTGGTGTTAGCCATCTACTCATCGATTTAGCATTACGTTATCAACACAAAAGATACAGGAGATAAGCGTTTCACTGGTTTCAGTAATATTGGGCGTAATTGTTTTGAATATAACTGTTCAATAAAACTGGAGATGTATCCCAGTGTAAAATACTACATGCCAAGGAAATGGATCAGGTAGATAAAGTGATCGAAACCAGTGCAGCAGTCTAAGCTACGTAATTATTGGATGTTGGCGACACTAAACTGAAAACAAACTCCTTGCGCGTGCATGAGCTTCCCGCCGCCTGCTCTGCCCCAGCAGTAAGTTGCTATCGCTTCCTTCCTCCGTTCTACTGAACTTCTCTGCACTGAATCGCGCCCAACAAGTTGTAGATACGTGGACTAAGTTTGCTAGATGACTGGACGAGGAAAGCTGTGACATCGTCTCGGGATTTCCTGGGGGAGTTAGGGAACAGGAACATCTGGGGCTAGAAGTACTGAAATCTCTGCTTTTCCAGCTCATGATGTGGAGATGCCGGTGATGGACTGGGGTTGACAATTGTAAACAATTTTACAACACCAAGTTATAGTCCAGCAATTTTATTTTAAATTCACAAGCTTTCGGAGGCTTCCTCCTTCCTCAGGTGAACGTTGTTGGAAATGAAATCCTCGAAATGAAATCGCATTTATAAATCACAGAACAATGCTTGGTGATTACAGACAGTATTTTCAACTGCCCGTTGCCAAGGCAATCAGTGTGCAGACAGGCAGGTGTTACCTGCAAGGTCTCCGAATATACAAATCACCAAAAAAAAACAGAGATAGAGAGGTAGAAACATAGAAAAGACAGCAACTGACCCGTTATATTAAAAACAGATAACATTTGTTCGCTGGTGGGGTAACGTGTAGCGTGACATGAACCCAAGATCCCGTTTGAGGCCGTCCTCATGGGTGCGGAACTTGGCTATCAATTTCTGCTCGACGATTTTGCGTTGTCGTGTGTCTCGAGCAGAAATTGATAGCCAAGTTCCGCACCCATGAGGACGGCCTCAACCGGGATCTTGGGTTCATGTCACGCTACACGTTACCCCACCAGCGAACAAATGTTATCTGTTTTTAATATAATGGGTCAGTTGCTGTCTTTTCTATGTTTTTACCTCTCTATCTCTTTTTTTTGTTTTTTTTGGTGATTTGTATATTCGGAGACCTTGCAGGTAACACCTGTCTGTCTGCACACTGATTGCCTTGGCAACGGGCAGTTGAAAAAACTGTCTGTAATCACCAAGCATTGTTCTGTGATTTATAAATGCGATTTCATTTCGAGGATTTCATTTCCAACAACGTTCACCTGAGGAAGGAGGAAGCCTCCGAAAGCTTGTGAATTTAAAATAAAATTGCTGGACTATAACTTGGTGTTGTAAAATTGTTTACAATTTCCAGCTCATAGACAGTGTTCCCCTTCTCTCTGTTGTCTCTACAATTAGTAGCAGCACGTCAACAGCTTGCACTAATAGCCCTCCTCACATTACAGTGTCTTGTAGCATAGTACAAGAGGCAGATATGGACACTAGTAGAATATGAAGGATATTAGGGTTGAGGAGAAGGTTTATGAAGACAGGGAGATGGTGTTGGAGTGAGTTCCGGGTGGTGGGGTGAAGTGGCTGAAAGATGGGTCTTTAGTAGAGGCGCAGAAGCAGTTGGAACAAGCAGTAATCTAAACCTCGAGGTTGCAGATGGTGCAGGTAAATACGGCCGAAGATTTCCTATTGAGTCGCTCAAGGCCATGAAGGAATTTGAAAGCATGGATGAGGGTCTTGAAATCAGTCCTCTAAGATACAAGGAGCCAATTAAAGGCACAGAGAAGTTGATGGACAACAGGCCATGATCACACATGGTAGAAGTCACTGGTGAGGGTGAGCAGTGTGATCTCTGCTGTGGGCCAGTTGGACATGGAGAGACTTGGATCTGGAGTGGTTGGAGATGTGAGGCCATAGTTAGGTAGCAACTACATTCAAAGATCTTGAGAGGAAAGGTTAGGTTGGAGTTTCAGTGGTAGTTTCAGAAGATAAGTTGAGGTTGGGCTTTTTTAGAAGAGGGTTGATAATGGATATTGTGAAAGGGCTGGGACCAATATCTGAATATGGGGAGAGGTTGATGATGTCAAAGAAGACTGGGGCTAAGAAGGGGAAGTAAGGCTGAAGGAGCATCTGGAAGGGGCTTCTTGGATGAGGTGAGACTGATGAGCGTGGATTGGGATGGGAGGGAAGCTAGGCAGTGTAAGAGGGTGGGGGCAAGGTTTGGAAGGAGCTGAGGATGTGAGTGATAGGGGATTGTAGGGGACAGAGTTGACTGAGTGGATAGCCCAAATTTGGAAAATTATATAATTTTGGGGGGAATGTTATACCAGGTAATGCACAGTGTATTATATAATAATGAGGGGAGTGTTATACCAGGTAATGTACAGTGTATTATATAATAATGAGGGGAGTGTTATACCAGGTAATGCACAGTGTATTATATAATAATGAGGGGAGTGTTATACCAGGTAATGCATCAGTGTTTTATGTAATAGAATCATAAAATGCTTACAGAACGGAAGGAGGCCATTCAGCTCATCGAGTCCGTGACAGCTCTCTGCAAGAGCAATCCAGCTAGTCCCACTTCCCCGCCCTATCGCTGTAGCCCTGTAAATTTTTCCCCTTCAAGTACTTATCCAATTCTCCTTTGAAAGCCACGATTAAATCTGCCTCCACCACCCCCTCAGGCAGTGCATTCCAGATCACAACCACTCGCTGTGTAAAAAAGTTTTTTCTCATGTCGCCTTTGGTTCTTTTGCCAATCACCTTAAATCTATGTCGTCTGGTTCTTGACCTCTCTGCCAATGAGAACAGTTTCTCTCTATCTACTCTGTCCAGGCCCTTCATGATTTTGAATACCTCTATCAAATCTCCTCTCAATCTTCTCTGCTCTAAGGAGAACAACCGCAGCTTCCGCAGTCTATGCACGTAACTCAAGTCCCTCGTCCCTGGTACCATTCTAATAAATCTCTTCTGCACCCTTTCTAAAGCCTTCACATCTTTCCTAAAGTGCGGTGCCCAGAACTGGACACAATACTCCAATTGTGGCTGAACCAGTGTTTTATAAAGGATCATCATAACCTCCTTGCTTTTGTACTCTACGCCTCTATTTATAAAGCCCAGGATCCCGTATGCATTCTTAACTGCTTTCTCAACCTGCCCTGCTACCTTCAACGATTTGTGCACATAAACCCCCAGATCTCTTAGTTCCTGCACCCCTTTTACAATTGTACCCTTTAGTTTATATTGCCTCTCCTCGTTCTTCCTATCGAAATGTAATCACTTCCCACTTTTCTGCGTTGAATTTCATCTGCCACATGTCCGCCCATTCCACCAGCCTGTCTATGTCTTCTTGAAGTCTATCACTATCCTCCTCACTGTTCACTACCCTTCCAAGTTTTGTGTCATCTGCAAATTTTGAAATTGTGCCCTGTACACCCAAGTCCAAGTCATTAATGTATATCAAAAAAAGCAATCGTCCTAATTTTTTTTTTATTCGTTCATGGGATGTGGGCGTCGCTGGCAAGGCCAGCATTTATTGTCCATCCCTAAATGCCCTTGAGAAGGTGGTGGTGAGCCATCTTCTTGAACCGCTTCAGTCCGTGTGGTGAAGGTACTCCCACTGAGCTTTTAGGTAGGGAGTTCCAGGAGTTTGACCCAGCGACGATGAAGGAACGGCGATATATTTCCGAGTCGGGATGGTGTGTGACTTGGAGGGGAACATGCACCTGGGAAACACCACTGTATACCTCCCTCCGGTCTGAAAAATAACCATTTACCACTACTCTCTGTTTCCTATTACTTAACCAATTTCATATCCATGCTGCCACTGCCCCCTTTATTCCATGGGCTTCAACTTTGATGACAAACCTATTATGCGGCACTTTATCAAACGCCTTTTGGAAATCCACATACACCACATCAACCACATTGCCCTCATCGACCCTCTCTGTTGCCTCATCAAAAAACTCAATCAAGTTGGTTAAACACAATTTGCCTTTAACAAATCCGTGCTGGCTTTCCTTTATTAATTCACACTTGTCCAAGTGACTGTTAATTTTGTCCCGGATTATCGTTTCTAAAAGTTTCCCGACTGCCGAGGTTAAACTGACTGACCTGTAGTTGCTGGGTTTATCCTGACACCCTTTTTTGTACAAGGGTGTAACATTTGCAATTCACCAGTCCTCTGGCAGCACCCCCGTACCTAAGGATGATTGGAAGATTATGGACAGCACCTCCGCAATTTCCACCCTTGCTTCCCTCAACATCCTAGGATTCATCTCATCCGGACCGGGTGACTTATCTACTTTAAATACAGCTAGCCTTTCTAGTACCTCCTTTATCGATTTTTAGCTCATCCAGTATCTCAACTATCTCTTCACTTACTGTGACTTTGGCAGCATCTTCTTCCTTGGTAAAGAGAGATGCAAAGTACACATTTAGTACCTCAGCCATGCCCTCTGCCTCCATGCATAGATCTCCTGTTTGGTCCCTAATCAGTCCCACCCCCTCCTCTTACTACTCGTTTACTGTTTACATGCCTATAGAAGACTTTTGGATTCCCTTTTATGTTAGCCACCAGTCTTTTCCCATACACTCTCTTTGCCTCTCTTATTTCCTTTTTCACTTTCCCTTTGAACTTTCTATATTTAGCCTGGTTCTCACTTATATTATCAACCTGACATCTGTCATATGCCCCTTTTTTCTGCTCCCTTTTACTGTCTACCTCTTTTGTCATCCAGGGAGCTCTGGTTTTAGTTGCCCTACCTTTCTCCCTCGTGGGAATGTACCTAGACTATACCCGCACCATCTCCTCTTTAAAGGCCACCCATTGTTCAATTACAGTTTTGCCTGCCAATCTTTGAATCCAATTTACCCAGGCCAGATCCGTCCTCATTCCATTGAAATTGGCCCTCCTCCAATTGAGTATTTTTACTTTAGAGTGGTCCTTGTCCTTTTCCATAGCTAATCTAAACCTTATGATACTATGATCACTGTTCCCTAAATGTTCCCCCAATGACACTTGCTCCACTTGACTCACTTCATTCCCAGAATCAGATCCCAGCAATGCCTCCTTCCTTGTTGGGCCGGAAATATACTGGTCAAGAAAGTTCTCCTGAACACACTTCAAAAATTCCTCCCCCTCTTTGCCCTTACTATCCCAGTCTATATTAAGATAGTTGAAGCCCCCCATTATCACTACTCTATAATTCTTGCACATCTCTGTAATTTCCCTGCAAATTTGCTTCTCTATATCCTTTCCACTAGTTGGTGGCGTATAGACTACACCAGTAGTGTAATGGCACCTCTATTGTTTCTTAACTCTAACCAAATAGATTCTGTCCAGGACACCCTCTCTCCAACACTGCAATATTCTCCTTAATCAATACTGCCACCCCCCACTTTCTTTCCTTCCCTATGTTTCCTGAACGCCTTGTATCCAGGAACATTTAGTACCCAATCCTGCCTTTTTATGAGCCAGGTCTCTGTTATCGCCACAACATCATATTCCCATGTGGCTAATTGCGCCTGCAGCTCACCAACCTTGTTTACTACGCTTCGTGCATTTACAAACATGCACTGTAAACCTATCTTAGACCACCTTATTTTCTCTCTTAGTCTGATCCCATCTAATACTGTACTATTTCTAACTCTAGTGCTATCTCCCAATCCTTTGTGCACTTAATAATGGAGGGGGATGGGTGGTAGTGTTATACCAGGTAATGCACAGTGTATTCTATAATAATGAGGGGAGTGTATTCTATAATAATGAGGGGAGTGATGTACCAGATAATGCACAGTGGGGGTGTGTATACGTTTTATGGCCCTTTCCTGATAGGCATACAGTGATGGCTGGAGGAAATCTGTTTGCTTCACATGGCTTGTCCCTAATCACTGCCTCATTCATCCGAGTTTATTAAGGAGATTAAAAGTGGAGCAGTTGTCTGAGAGGAAGCATGTGTCCAAACAAGTTTATATAATGAAGAATTTGGCATGGCAGTATTAGCAGGAGGAGCAGAAAATCTGCACCTAATCACTCTCATTGCACCACTGTAATCAACCACAACTGAGGTGAGAATACACAGGAAAAAATCTGAATGATAATTTAATATTTTCTCTATTATTTTTAATGGAAACATGCTTTATGTAAATGCATTTTAAGATTTAGCTCCTGTCAGCAAGTACATCAGAATGGTGTGCTCAGGGTCATCTAGGCTCATTGTTGGTGTTCCCCAGAGTCCTTTTAAGGTCGTCCTTAGTTTTACAGGTAGGTTAGTAGCTCAGAGTTATTAGATGGTGCCGGAGACTTGAAACCTGTGTTTCTGTACCTGTATCATGTGGGATAGCATGGGCCTGGTAATGCAGATACAGTACACTGTAAATCTGCAATGTAACAGTCTTGTAAGACTGTTATTATATTTGCACTCTAAAGGTGCAAAACAAAGTAAAGATACTGACTGTTCTTGTTCTTCTGTGAAAGGGTCTGGTTTTGATTCTAACTTTTAACTTTTTAACCACAGAAATTTCAGTACAGAAACCTGCTGCTGGAGGAACATGATGTGTCCTTGACATGTGTGGAACAGGTTGTGGCAGGTACAGTGGGAGCTGGTGTTGACATCTTAAATCATCTGTACCATTTCTCATACGGACCAGTCCCCCGCCCTTTATTGTTCATGTTCTAAGTTGAAATGTTTCTGTTGGCCAAAAACAATTGCAAATGCTAAAAACCTAAAATAAAAATAAAATGCTGGAACACAGCATTTGAAGAGAGAGATTAATGTTTCATATCTGGATCGCAAAAATTATCTTTATCTTTACAGACTCTGACTGAGTTGTTTATTTCTGAATTGACTCTTTCCTTGTTGGCTTGTGTAGGATATAAATGAGGAGACTGGGTTGTGAATGGTTCTCACCCTGGTGGTGTTCAGTGTTTATTGGGAGAGCCTCATTACCAGAAGCTGTCTGATTACAGGCTATATGTTTGACTTGTGATGGATTCCATATTCTAATGACCCTTTGCACAAAACATTTCTTCTAAACTCCCTCTTTATGCCTGTAATCTTACTGAATTTATCTCCCCTTGTTACAATTCACCACCCAGTGCTAATATTTCCCCCCTCAAACACTTTCCTTATTTTGATTCTTCCACAGGATTCATCTGAACCTTCTCTGCTCCAGCGAAGATAGCTCTTATTTTTCAAGTCTTTCTCATTGGAACTATCCCAGTGAAACTATACTGCACCTTTTCAATGCTACACATCTCCTTTCTATAATGTGCTCCATCTGTGGCCTAATCAATGTCTTTGTTGATTCTTCATCACCTCCTTGCTCTCTATTCAATGCCCCTGTTTATAAAACCTAGAATCCCATTGCAATTTTTCTGGCTTTTTCCATCTGCAATGCTGATTTGAAAGATGTGTGTGTCTGATGGTTGCTCTTTCCCTTTCTCAAGGCCACTGAAGCTAATTATACCTGAGTTAGCTGATCTTGTACATCTACCCTGGGTGAGATCACCTAACTGTGCACAGAGCAGGAATGGAATCTGGAGTTTCTGGATCTGTATGGCTCAGTACCACACTGGGTGGGGAACTACTGACAGCTGTCAGGAGAGTGCATATCTTTTACATCTCCCTCGTTGTGCTTCCTGTCCACATTTGAAGTCTCTCACTGAGAATGTCTCACTCTCTACAGCTTTATTCCATGATTAGGTTGCCCCTCTGAGCTTTCCTATCTTGTTCCTTTTAAGTTTCAAAAAAAGCTGTGTTCTACGCACTCTTCCTCCTCCATGCATTCTCTGTGTTGAAGCAAAGACCCATCGTGCCGTTCCCTACTCTCACTCCTTCCCAGAACCTCTTATCAGTGGAACCTTCACCTCCCTCAGTCTTTCTTTCCTCCCACAATCTACAGGCTTTGAAAATCCAAGCATGGTGTCATTGAGTCACTTCCTGTAGATTTACCTTGTTGTCTCTATAGATGTTTGGAACCTTGGTGCTGTCCTGCACTGTGGGACTTGACCCTTCACCCCTGGTGCTGTCCTACACTGTGGGACTTGACCCTTCACCCCTGTACTGTCCTGCACTGTGGGACTTAACCCTTCACCTGGAATTCTCTTGATTTGGGAATGCACAGGTGGCAGGTGTTTATGTTTAAAAAGTTTAAAAATAAATTTAGGCATTTGGCTAAACTTCACTGTAAGAAAATGCAATTTCAATCTAGCATTTCACGTGCTTTTGGACTCTTCCCTGCTGAAGGGCAGGGTGGGAGGGCTGTGCTGCTCAGTGGCAGTGCCACGTTTTGAAACTATTTTAGTGTATACCTTGTAATAATAAACCATCCACAGTGCAGCAGTTTTGTACTTGTAGCTGTGTCTCACTCCAACTGCTTCCGGTTTGATCCCAGATCGAAAGAATGTCACCAGTCCACGGTAAACAATAAATCTTACTTCATGAATGTGTGCAGGAGCCTATTTGTCTCCCGGTCCTGCTCTGACTGTTGCTCAATCTGTAATTAATCTGCAGGCAGCTAATTAACAAGGTTGTTTTAAATTGGAGGAATGGGCTCGCTTGGATTCCCATTAAAGGACTGCGGCCTTTTTGAGGTGATTCAGTCGGACTATCTGTGTTGGCTGACTCCTGCCACACTTCTCTCTATAGAATGTTACCCCCACGAATTGGTGTCAGGCCGTGTGTAATTTACAGCACAGTTGTAAAACGCATGTATGCGTGTGTGTGTGTGTGTGTGTGTGTGTGTGTGTGTGAGTGAGAGAGAGAGACACTTGTATTTTTCACTATTAACGTGACTCTCATGCTCTGACAGAGGGAGTGTGTTTATGACCATGGCTGGGCTAAATGTTCTGCTTTCCTTTGTCCAGTGAACGAAGCGAGGAAGAAGAGGAAGGTGCTAGGTCCCAACCAGTACCTGAAGTTTAAACCCACCGAGCTGATCATTTACTGCAAAGATTTCCGCATCATCCGCTTCCGTTTCGACGAGTCTGTTCCAGAATCTGCCAGAAAGGTGACAGTCCAGTCGTACTGGACGTGAAATGTAAATGTACAAAGCGGAGACACACGCCAGCATTTTGTTGAGCATTTTGTTGAGCATTTTGGAAGAATGGTAAATGGCGGAGATACTGGGACCAACCAGATTTCTTAGTTCCTGCACTCCTTTTAGAATTGTGCCCTTTAGTTTATATTGCCTCTCCCCGTTCTTCATACCGAAATGTAATCACTTCCCACTTTTCTGCGTTGAATTTCATCTGCCATGTGTCCGTCCATTCCACCAGCCTGCCTATGTCCTCTTGAAGTCTATCACTATCCTCCTCACTGTTCACTACCCTTCCAAGTTTTGTGTCATCTGCAAATTTTGAAATTGTACCCTGTACACCCAAGTCCAAGTCATTAATGTATATCAAAAAAAGCAATGGTCTAATACCAACCCCTGGAAACACCACTGTATATCTCCCTCCAGTCTGAAAAATAACTGTTCACCACTACTCTCTGCTCCTATTACTTAACTAATTTCATATCCATGCTGCCACTGCCCCTTTTATTCCATGGACTTCAACTTTGATGACAAGCCTATTATGCGGCACTTTATCAAACGCTTTTTGGAAGTCCATATACACCACATCAATCGCATTGCCTTCATCAACCCTCTCTGTTACCTCATCAAAAAACTCAATCAAGTTGTTTAAGCACGATTTGCCTTTAACAAATTAGTGCTGGCTTTCCTTTATTAATTCACACTTGTCCAAGTGACTGTTAATTTTGTCCCGGATTATCGTTTCTAAAAGTTTCCGACTGCCGAGGTTAAACTGACTGACTTGTAGTTGCTGGGTTTATCCTGACACCCTTTTTAGAACAAGGGTGTAACATTTGCAATTCTCCAGTCCTCTGGCACCACCAGTGGTAAATGGTGGAGATACCTGGACTATTTCCAATGGAGCAGACATGGCTGAGAGCAGATTTAATATAAGTTTTTAAAATTATGACAGGTTTTTGATACTGTATATGAAGAAAGACCAGTTCCTCTGGTTGGGGAGTCATCAAGTTAAAATTGTTACTAAAGGAGTGAGGAGAAAGGTAAGGAGAAATGCCTTGATACACTGGGATGTTGAAGCATGGAATGCTTTGCCATAGGGAAGGGTTGAAAGAAAGACCATTGTACCATTTAAGAGAAAATTGGATCAATACTTGAAGCAGAGGAAGATACTGGGTGATATGAAGAGAACATGGGAAGTGGGATTAGTTTTGGATTGCTCTAGAAAGGAACCAGGACAGACACGATGGGCTGAATGGCCTTCTGTATTGTAAACTTCTGTGGTTCTGTAACTTCAACATCGCCACATGTAGAACATCTCAAGACATTTAGCAATGAGGAGACACAGGGACGAGAGAAGCTAAGGGGAGGCTGAAAGGACAGTCGAAGCGATGGCTTATAATGAACATGTTAATCTGTTTAAAGTAGCAGATAGAGGTGTGCAAAAGGCTTTGTTGCTGATGTCACACAATGTGATTTCAATCCATTTATGTTTGACTCCTTTCCCCAGTAAAGAGCAATGATCTTTAACCGGGCATTATCTTACAGAAGCCGCCTCGCATTTGTTTGTGAAGATGTGCTACTGTGATGTAGATTGGGATGAAGCACCTTATCCCATCACCGGGGTGTAATGTTACCGTGATGAAAGAGACAGCCCACCACCCCCCACAGTTCTGAGTTAGCTGTTCTGGGCCAGGCCAACAGTAGAGCTGCTATGATTGGGCTCACTGCCCCTGGGTATGGAAGAGAAAAGTCAGTCAGCTACCCAGCAATTTCTGCTGGAAAGTGCATCGCGGCTGAGGACAGGGCCATGGTTGGCTGTGATACACTCATGGTTGAATAGCCTGCTGCCATTATCCAGGCTCTGTTCCTGTTTAATTGAGGCACTGCTAGGGGCTGTGGAGCCTAAGCCTAATTCTAACATGAGTCAGCTCCTCAAGGAATAGAGTAGAGAGAATTGGGGAGAGGGAAGTGTGTTCAAGAACAGACCAATTTCTCTATCTCCCCAAGCAGCCCTGCTTTTTCATGAAGACCCTTGAACTGGAGATAGAGACTGTAAATGTGCAGTTATTGACCAGACAACATGTCCATTATGTCGAAAGATTCAAATACCAGGAAACAAGTTAAGTTTATGAAGTTAATATGAAGGAAGGTCAGGTTGAAGCTTTTAGCATAGAGAGGAGTAGAGCTGTGTACATAGTGACCAGGGGAGGACAGTAAAATTGGCTGCACTTCTGGAGAGTTGAGGGATGAGGTGGGGTTGTTGGGGGGGGCCTAATAACTTTTTCCTGTTCCTAAAATTCTTCTGTTCTTATACTTGGGTTGGTCTGTGGGGCTGGGCTTGGAGTCCTGAGCTGTCCTTTTAGTCGTGTGGAGCTGTGCTAAGTAAAGTATACCTGGATGTGATGGGTACAGTGTACACTGGGTAAAGTGTACCCGGATGTGATGGGTACAGTGTACACTGGGTAAAGTGTACCCGGATGTGATGGGTACATTGTACGCTGGGTAAAGTGTACCCGGGTGTGATGGGTACAGTGTGCGCTGGGTAAAGTGTATCTGGGTCTGATGGGTACAGTGTGCGCTGGGTAAAGTGTACCCGGGTGCGATGGGTACAGAGTACACTGGGTAAAGTGTACCCGGGTGCGATGGGTACTGAGTATGCTGAGTAAAGTGTACCCGGGTGCGATGGGTACAGTGTACGCTGGGTAAAGTGTACCCGGGTGTGATGGGTACAGAGTACACTGGGTAAAGTGTACCCGGGTGCGATGGGTACTGAGTATGCTGAGTAAAGTGTACCCGGGTGTGATGGGTACAGAGTACGCTGAGTACTGTTGGTTGGGTGTTTGTACTGACAGACTGACTACATGAAGGAAATAACAAGAGTGGGAATGGAGAGCTGGCACAGTGATACAGGGAGTTCCTGTCTGTGAGATGTGTAGCTGCTCTCTCAATGAATGATGGCCATTGTATTGTGTGTACAATAAAAGTGAAAGGGCGTGGAGCAGTTGAGGCGCTGATGAGTGTTGGGCACAGAACGTTCTTTGTGTACGGTAGGAATGATTGCAGTCAAATGCCGACTTTTCCCCAGGGTGCACTTTAACTATTTGCTACACCATCAGGCTGTGAATAATCAACCTTTCTCCCTCACGTGACTGTCATTGTGTAGAACGTTGTCCAAGTAGCTAGCTTTTCTTTAGTGTTTGCTCAATTCTCCTGGGTCTGATATCCTGAGAGCATCAAAACCTCTGCCATTCAAAGTAGAAGTGAGGGTGAGGGAGCAGCCAATGGAAATACTGTCTCTTAGTAAGGTGCAAGGTGCCACATGCTGACTGTCCTGGCAGGTCACTGGAGAGTGAAGCTAGACACTGATAAAAGCTTCACGGGCATCCTCTTGGTTGCTTACTGGGTTCCCCACTATCAAAGTTCCTTTGGGGAAAGGCAATAAACTTGTGATCAGAACTGAACTCTGGTGTGTGGAGGGGAACCACTGCCCCTTTGGCAGGTTTGGTGACTGCTGGCCATATGGGCAGTCGCTAAAAGAATTTGGACCATTCTGTGAAGTTCTGAGCTGATAACCCAACCTTTCCAGGTGAGAAGCAGAGGCCACTGTTCAGCTGTTGGTACCATTTCCGCAGCTTGTCCATAACTCTGGATTCTTGGTTTGTTCCAGATCTGCCTTGTGATTGCTCATTATTCTCAGCCAAAAGATCTCCAGCTGCTGTTTGGGTTTGCATACGCCAAGGAGCAGTGCCAAAATTCAGGTAAGGCAGTGGGAATAACGGAGAGCAGCAGACACTGGGCTATCTACTGAGCTGGGTTTGAACCGCTGTTTCTGGGATGTGTTGTTTTGATGGTATTTGTCTCCTTATACTGGTTTATCTGCCCTGGTCAGTCACATCTTCTTTCGAATAGATTGTGTTCGACAGTAGCATTTCCATTCACTTGCTGAGTAAGTGAAGTTTCCCCTAAGTTCCTCGACACCTCAGCTGGGAAAAGCAGTGAGTAACTGAGCATACAGGCCAGCATGCCCAGGTTGTGTGCTGAGTTCGCTGTCCTTGGCTGGAACGGGAGGGTGCTACAATTGTCCCTGGGCTGCGGAGGGGATGATTCAGCCAGGGTTCCTGATCCTGATCACTGCCCAGTGGGATGATGGATGAGAACAGGATTGGAGTCACTGGAACTGTATCCTATTAGGAATCGACACCTTCTGGAGATGAGGAGGAAGAAAAAGGGGCAAAATTGCAACAACAAAAATAATTCCCCACCAAACGAGAAGAATTTTGCCATAAAACAGCAGTGTTCGTCTCTGTGACCTTGGCACTGCTCTCAGGACAACCCCTTGTACTCACATGCTCCAATATCCGGCCCCTGATTACAATCGCAGACTTCTGTCTCTGATCACACTATGTAAGTGTAGAGTACGATCTCTAAGCCGTACTTTTGTCTACTCTCCTTGCTCTTAGCTGGTAGAATGAATGGTGCAGACCCGGGAGTGGATGGACTGCAGACACCGCTGTTTGAAGCCTACTCGGACTGGGACAGGGAAATAAAGCGGACAGGGGCGTCAGAGTGGAGAGTCTGTTCTGTCAATGAACACTACGCTACTTCCACTAAGTAAGAAGATCTTCAGAGAGATGGACTGTGAGGTGGAAACGTACAGTAGTATGTAATATATGATTGGATTTCACTGCAAGTGATTTAAATATACAAAGCGCAGAGTAAATGAGGGGCCAGCCCAGGGGGAGCTGACACCGGGGGAGCGGGAGGGAGGACCTGGGGGGAGACCTGGCTGTTCCCGCCCAGCTGGGTGTTGGGGCTGGCTGTGGCTCCGTATTAGCAGAGTTTAAAGGTTCAAGCTTTACTGTGAGTAGTTTTTTTATCTGTCTATTTTATTGTGGTTTGCAGCCTTCCAGAATACTTTGTAGTTCCATCTTCCCTGGCAGATGAAGACTTGAAGCAGCTGGCTCCTTCTTTCAATGGTGCTCGAATCCCAGTGAGTGTTGCTGTACTCACCATGTGCATGTCTTAGTTTGGAAATTAGTGAACTCCTTGTAGAAACTTGCAGCAATGATACAAATGTGATTATTACATTTTTTGTTTCAAAGATTTAAACACCAGTTGAACACAGACCTCCAATTCTACTGTGTGCACGTAGCATGTATTGGCCATCAGCTGGATAGTATTAGGACGAGGGGTCTCAGTACAGTTGGAGCATCAGCCGTCATCTAATGAATGGGGTTCAACATCTATATCATAAGATCTTATTGCTTTCTGTATTTGAGTTACTTCTTCGAAAGAAAGTATGGAACGCAGCAGAAAGTACCAGGGCAAGGAAGTAACTCCTTCACTTGATATTTATACTGCAGATTAATATGTGTACAGACCAGTCTGAGAGACTAGTGAGAGGAAATATCGTCGATGCAGAAATCAGTTCGACGGCTCCGATCCTAAATAAAGAGTTTGTTCCTATAAAACGTACTCCAACACAGACACTGAGTATGTGAGGAGGTGTCCAGGGAGGGGGAGTACCTGGGAACACAGGTTTGAGACCTGTGATGTGATTCCCCCCCAATAGTTCCTTATGCCTTTTGTAGAGTAACAAAATAGTTTGCAAAACATTCATAAAAACGGTAAAACTTTACGTATGGCAATGAGGGCAGTTTACACATTGTGTAATTAAACGGTTAATATTGGGAGTGCAATGTTTTTAAAAGCAGCAGTGATTGCGATTGAGCAGAAGGTTTAGCTGTGCGTGTGGTTGTGTTGTAGATGTGGTGCTGGCATCACTGGACTGGCAGTGCCCTGGTGAGGATGGCCAATGTTAAAGCTGGGATACAGCTGAGAAAACACGACACAAGGTAGGGAGATGGTAACACGGTGTAACACCGCTAATCGCCAGGGTTTGGCTCAGAGTATTGTCCTCGAACATGGCCCAATTCCTCAGACGAGTCAATAATCGCCTTCTGATGTCTGGAAGTTTACAGCTTTGTTTTTTCCCTCCATATGTTCAACTGAGCGACTGTATGATCAGGAGCTTCAGTTACAGGCACTTTACCCCAGAATTATGTCTTTTTTCTTTGGTTTCACCAAATTTGATGTATTTTTTGTTACAAAAAGGATTAAATCAACATTTTAAAGTGCGTAGTTAGATAAGAAGGGGTCTGAGGAGATGGTTGAGTCTGATGAGACTTTCACTGGGTACAGTTCCTGAAGGTGCTGGGTTGCTGAGCTCAGGGGACTGACATTCTCTAAATGTGACAAAAAATGCTCTTCTTTGTAAAATGAATGCAGGCTGTCAGTTTTGAGCTAAATGCTGTATTACTAAATCTTCTCCCTTTTTTGTTAGGATCCTTAAGGCGATAGCACAAAGCCACCCACAGAAGAGTGAGGTTTTTAAATCTGACTTGGATAAGAGTTTACCAAGTGTCCCGGAGGTGCAGGCAGCGTTGGTCAAACTCAAGCAGCTGTGTATTAATGGTGAGGTGCGATTCACAGCGTCCCACTCTCGTGTTTCTTGTCTGTGTGTTTTTGGATTCCTTTGGGAGCGTGTGTCGAGATTGTTTGTGTGTCCATGTGCGTTGCTGCCATTGTGTGGTTATTGGAGTTATTTTTCCTCAGTTACATGCTCTTGTTTTCCCAGATGATGAGCCCATGTATTGAATTACCACAATTGTCCTCAGTGCCCAGGTTGGGGAGGGGAAACAGTGATTCAGCATTGCTACTCCTTATTGTATATATGTGGATGGGTAAGGACAGGATTGTGCCAGATATTAAAACCCCTCCAACATATTGTCAGTCTGTCTTGGCTCACTCATTATTAATGGCCACTTGGATGTGAGGTAGTAGAGGATTTCTGTAGAACTGTATCTTTGTAAGAAGTCAGTCAGTGTCTTAAGGAGAATGGATGGAGGAGGACTGGGGTACGGGGGGAGAATTGCAGTCATTGTCTTCAGAGGTTGTTTCACCAATGCCCTCCTTGCTGGCCTCCCATTCTCCATAAACTCCCAATGTATCCAAAGGTCAGATGCCCGTAAGCTGTTCTGCCCACCAATCACGCCTCTCCTCACTGACTGACACTGGCTCCCTGTCCCTCACAATATTCGATTTAAAATCATTGTCCTCATCTTCAAATCCCTCCATGGACTTGACCTGCCCGGTGCCTCAAACCTTCATCAGTCTTCTATCTTCCCCCAACACCAACTCTGGCCTTCTTCAGACCTCGCCCCTCCTGCGCCTCCTTACCCTGCTGACCCCCCCTCACGGCCCTGGTCCCCCCCCCCCCCGGTCCCACCCCTTGGCCCTGCCCCCGGCTCAGCCCTGCGTCCCCCACCCCCTCGTCCCCAGCCCCTCCCTCTGCCCCTCCCCAACCCCTCCCCTCCCTCCGCCCATCTTTAAAAGCCTTCTCAAAACCCTCCCATCTTTCTGACCAAGCTTTTGGTCACCTTGCCCACTCCTTACCCCATGATCCTTTTAACTCTTCCCCCTTCCCCAGTAAAGTGCCTGAGATCTTTACTATATTAAAGTTGCTATATAAAATACATAATATAAGAAATAGGAGCAGGAAGTAGGCCATACGGCCCCTCGAGTCGGCTCCGCCATTCAATAAGATCATGGCTGATTATCTACATCAACTCCACTTTCCCTCCCTATATAAATGCAAGTTGGCTATAATTACCCAGTGCAGTGGTTAAACCTTCAGATTCGTGAAAGAGTTCAGTTAGATACTTACAATTCCATTGCCAGGAAGTTCCCTGTGCATTAATATCTGCAACCTCTGTACAGCCTTTGGTTAAACAGCAAATATAAGAGGCGGAATCACACAAAATATCTGTTTCACTGTAGATTTATTTGAAGAAACAGATGAGAAGTGGCTGTCCTCATTAGAAAGCACTCGGTGGTTGGAGTACGTCAGGTAAGAACAGAAAGCAGGAGAGAGAGAGAAGGCCATTTGGCCCGTTGAGCCCATTTACATCCCTGCCCAGTACATCCTTGCCCATCGTGGACTCTACGCTGCCCCTTTAATCTCCTAAGAGAAAGCAGAACTCCTCCTGATCAATGACCTTACAACCTGACCCGTTTTAAATATTTCCTGTGGTCAATAACAAGCATGTACATGCACAGCACACAAGCGCAGCATATCCGTGAGCAGTTGCCTGCCCTGTGACCTTTCCCCGGACCCAACAGCCCATCATGTTCCACACAGCATTCCATGACTTCTACTTGCACTTCCCCTGATGCCCATTAATCCTGCCCCTAACCAGATAGTGACCCTGCTCTGCTCTGTTTATGGGTAGTAATGGAGCCAGCATTAACTATTTGAGCTGGGACTCCATTCCACATCACCAGGGACTGTCCAGGCAGTGTGACGATCTGATTCAGCCCTTGTCCATTCAGATTGTTTTTCCTATTATAGCAGATAATAGATGTTGAATTCAAAGAATCTGAGTGTGAGAGGATGTGTTTGTGAGCTCCCCTCCAGCTCTGAGAAGCAAGTGCTGCTCCTGCTGAAAGCTGACTCGCGTTAGCCACGCTGTATTTTCATTGGGGACTTAAAAACTGTGAAGGACGTTAAATCAGATAGTTGTGAATCGTGTAACTTACTTTGAATGCTTGTTAAGGTATACTGAGAATCCAGCACTCCTAAACATTGCCTTGATAAGGACATTCCTAAGTGCTGATGTTGAGTGTCAGCTAAGGGATGCAATTCAACATTGAATACCTGAACATTTTGTCAATGCTGCTGTGTTTGCAGATCTAGAAACATTAGGAACAGGAGGAGGCCATTCAGCCCCTTGAGCCTGTTCCGTCATTCATAAGAACATAAGAAATAGGAGCAGAAGTAGGCCATACGGCCCCTCGAGCCTGCTCCACCATTCAATAAGATCATGGCTGATCTTCGACCTCAACTCCACTTTCCTGCCCAATCCCCATATCGCTTGATTTCCCCTAGAGTCTGAAAATCTATCAATCTCAGTCTTGAATATACTCATGACTGAGCATCCACAGACCTCTGGGTGGAGAATTCCAAAGATTCACGACCCTTTGAGTGAAGAAATTCCTCCTCATCTCAGTTTTAAATGGCCGACCCCTTACCCTGAGACTATGTCCCCTATTTCAAGACTCTCCAGCCAGGGGAAACATCCTCTTAGAATCTACCCTGTCAAGCCCACTCAGGATCTTATATGTTTCAATGAGATCACCTCTCACTCTTCTAAACTCCAGAGAGTATGTGCCTATTCTATTAGATTAACTCCATTTACCCACCTTTGGACCCTTACCCCAGTGTGAGTCAGTGCCAGCGGGACCCATACCCCAGTGCAAGTCAGTGCCTTCAGAAAAGGAGGGGAGAGAATTAAGAAAATGCTTTTTTTGCACACCGTCAGTGTGGTCTTCCTTCTCCATAGACTGTTCCTGAAGCACTCGGCAGAACTCACACAGTGGATGTACAGCAAGAACATTTCTGTCATCATTCAGGGTGAGTATTAAATATTTCACATTAATAACATGTACATGCACAGTGCACTAGTGCAAAACATATATGGTACACAGAGCAGTATTCAGGTGCATTATGTACAGTACACAGAGCAGTATTCAGGTGCATTATGTACAGTACACAGCAGTATTCAGGTGCATTATGTACAGTACACAGAGCAGTATTCAGGTGCATTACGTAGAATACACAGAGCAGTATTCAGGTGCATTACGTAGAGTAGTACTCTCAGATAATGAAGCAACTCCTCAGTCCGTGCCCGCATGCAGCAAGACCTGGACAACATGCAGGCTTGGGCTGATAGTGGCAAGTAACATTCGCGCCAGACAAGTACCAGGCAATGACCATCTCCAACAAGAGAGAGTCTAACCACCTCCCTAGACATTCAACGGCATTACCATCGCCGAATCCCCCACCATCAACATCCTGGGGGGGTCAACATTGACCAGAAATTTAACTGGACCAGCCACATAAATATTGTGGCTACAAGAGCAGGTCAGATGCTGGGTATTCTGTGGTGAGTGACTCACCTCCTCACTCCTCAAAGCCTTTCCACATCTACAAGGCACAAGCTAGGAGTATGATGGAATACTCTCCACTTGCCTGGATGAGTGCAGCTCCAACAACACTCAAGAAGCTCGACACCATCCGGGACAAAGCAGCCCGCTTGATTGGCACCCCATCCACCACCTTAAACATTCACTCCCTCCACCACCGGCAGTGGCTGCTGTGTGTACCATCCACAGGATGCACTGCAGCAACTCGCTAAGGCTTCTTCGACAGCACCTCCCAAACCCGCGACCTCTACCACCTAGAAGGACAAGGACAGCAGGCGCATGGGAACAACACCACCTGCACGTTCCCTTCCAAGTCACACACCATCCTGACTTGGAAATATATCGCCGTTCCTTCATCGTTGCTGGGTCGAAATCCCGGAACCCCCTACCTAATAGCACTGTGGGAGAACCTTCACCACACGGATTGCAGCGGTTCAAGAAGGCGACTCACCACCACCTTCTCGAGGGTAATTAGGGATGGGCAATAAATACTGGCCTTGCCAGCAATGCCCACATCCCATGAATGAATAAAAAAAGTATTCAGGTGCACTGTGTAGAGTACACAGCAGTATTCAGGTGCACTGTGTAGAGTACACAGAACAGTATCCAGGTGCACTATGTTCAGTACATAGAGCAGTATCCAGGTGCACTATGTTCAGTACACACAGCAGTATCCAGGTGCACTATGTTCAGTACACACAGCAGTATCCAGGTGCACTATGTTCAGTACACACAGCAGTATCCAGGTGCACTATGTACAGCACACAGCAGTATACAGGTACACTGTGTACAGTACACAGAGCAGTATTCAGTGCCTGTTGATGCTGCTGCCATTCCAAATTCTTCAGGAAAGCTGCTCGAATGCAGCCAGTGTAGTCTGAGGTGCTGTTAATGTACCTAATGAACTCTGGCCTATAAGTGTGGGATTTATGGTACAGCATAAGCTTTCTGCTGGTAACCTGGCAAAAGGGAATAAATAACACTGTTGTGTACCTGCGAAGAAAGCTGCTTGTCACAGACAGACTGCATCCTCTCTGAGTTTCCAGCCACTGTTTAATGGAGCTCAGTCCTTGATATGAAGCTTTTCATCCATGCCACCCGTGTGTTCTTTCACCAGAGGAGGAAGGAAGAGACCTGAGCTGTGTCGTAGCCTCAGTCATGCAGGTGATGCTGGATCCCCATTTCCGCACCATACTGGGATTTCAGAGCCTGATCCAGAAGGAGTGGGTTGTGGCTGGTTACCGGTTCCTGGATCGTTGTAACCATCTCCGGGAGTCAGAGAAACACGAGGTGAGGATTACGCCTGCTCTCCCTTGTTATCTTAAACTCAGGACATTTAGGTAGTGAGTACAGCACACTGCTGTAAGGATGGGATGGGAATTGGACAGACTGCCCACTGCAGGGAGCCCTACGTACATCTGCCAGATTTATCAGAAGCTTTAACCTCTCAGGGTGTCAGTCGTTACATTTAAACTATAGGACGGGTCGGACTCAGGTCAAACTTTTATATTCCAGATGTGATCCCCACCGTCACTGGGGGATGTCCCAGGGATTAGTCCTGATATTGAGGGGTGTCTCAGGGATGAGCTGTGATAACGACCTCAGTTGGTGAACTCTCTCTGTCCTGATTGTCTGTAACTTTCTGCTGATCCCATTTTGCGTTTCTTCAGGATTTAATGAGCTGCTTGTCCAATTATTGATCCTTTACGGATACGTGCTTGAGGTGATTGGGATCAGACAGTGAGGCAGTTCTACTTGCGACCCGCTGTTTGCTAAAACTGACATGACATCCTAATTCTGGACTGAATGTATTAAAGTTAAAGGTGTTTCTCTCTTCCTTCAGTGCCCCCTGTTCCTGCTGTTCCTGGACTGTGTGTGGCAGCTGCTGCAGCAATTTCCAGCCGCCTTCGAGTTTACTGAGACCTACCTGACTGTGTTATACGACAGCACTCGGATTCCCCTGTTTGGCACCTTCCTTTTCAACAGCCAATACCAGCGAGTGCAACAGAGCCAGGTGGGTGTAACCAGACTGCGGCAGAAGATGCTGACTTTTGGGGTTCAGTTCCCCTCCCCTGGAGGTTATGACTTGTTGTTGGGGTTCAGTTCCTGGGATGCTGGAAGCTCTCCAATACCGATCCCAGGCTACCTAATCATGAGGGACATTATAGCTGAGCCTAAGGCTTCCCTTCCCCAATGTACACACACACCAACTTGGGGCTTGTGCCCCGGGAGCCTCTGGGAGGAACAGGTTTACCACACTGTGCGGCTTAATTCATGATAAAATATAATGTAAATAAACTCTAGCAATGTCCTGACCAGTGGCTGCTGCCTCATACAATTATCATCTGGATATGTTGCTGACTGACTGTTAATTAGAATATAAAATATTTATAACTGCTGAATCTACAGTAAGATTGTGTCTGCTTTGTTATGCTTAGTGATTAGGTCTAATCTTTCCCTTCACCCACTAACTGCAGGATTTTGCCACTAACGGGAAGCTGCAATGTGATGGGAAAGGTCTAGAACTGCCCTCTGTCTGGTACTGGTCACTGCAGTTCACAGCTAAAGATCTGACTCTGTTCAATAACCCCCTGTACATCGGCAAAAGTGTGACCTGTGTGCAGAATGGGACGATCAAATCCTTCAAAAGAGCAAAGGTGAGTGGGCCTGAGAGCAGTCGCTGCAGTTTGTCCTGAGGCTCCCGTGAGTTAAGTTCTTGACCCTGTGCTGATCTTTCCTGATGGCCTGGGAGAGAGGGGGTGTTCTGTACAATGTCAGCCTCAGGACACCTCGAATCAGCAGTCGCTAAAACATAAACACTATCGGGGGACAATGGGCATTTGAGAGCACAGCTTCCTTCCTCAGTAATATGTATATTGAGAAACTTGGGGGAAGAGTGAAGGTACAAGGGCCATAGTGCAGGACAGTGCCTGGGCTGGAATACACGAGAAGTGGGGGCAAAGTGGGGCCAAGATTGGGTTTTAAAAGCCTGTAGATTGTAGGAGGAAGAGAAAGTGAGGAGTTTGAGATGGTGG